>NC_056734.1:581493331-581593331 GCF_019279795.1 Protopterus annectens
TCTTTTGGCTGCTCCCATTAGGAATCACCACAGCGGATCATCTGTTTCCATTTCTTCCTGTCCTCTGCATTTTGCTCTGTCACACCAACCACCTGCATGTCCTCTCTCACTACATCCATAAACCTTATCTTAAGCCTTCCTCTTTTCTTGTTACCTGGCAGCTTCATCCTTAGCATCTTTTTCCCAATATACTCTGCATCCCTCCTCAGCACATGTCCAAACCAATGTAATCTTGCATCTCTCGCTTTGTCTCCAAACCTTCCAACCTGGGCTGACCCTGTAATATACTTGTTCCTAATCCTGTCCACCCTTGTCACACCCAATGCAAATCTTAACATTTTTAACTCTGCCACGTCCAGCTCTGACTCCTACCTTTTTGTCAGTGGCACTGTCTCCAACCCATATAACATAGCTGGTCTCACTACCCTCTTGTAGACCTTCCCTTTCTGGTACTCGTCTGTCACAAATCACTCCTGACACTCTTCTTCACCCACTCCATCCTGCTTGTACTCTCTTCTTCACCTCTCTTCCATACTCACCATTACTCTGAACTGTTGATCCCAAGTATTTAAACTCATCCACCTTTGCCACCTCTACTCCCTGCATTCTCACCATTCCTCTATCCTCTTTCTCATTCACACACATATATTCTGTCTTACTTATGCTGACCTTCATTCCTCTTCTCTCTAGAGCATATCTCCACATCTCCAGGGCCTCCTCCACCTGCTCCCTACTCTCACTACAGATCACAATGTCATCTGCAAACATCATAGTCCACGGGGACTCCTGTCTGAGCTCGTCTGTCAACCTGTCCATCACCATTGCAAATAAGAAAGGGCTCAGAGCTGATCCTTGATGTAATCCCACCCCCACCTTAAATGCATCCGTCACTCCCACCGCAGAGCTCACTGCTGTCACACTACCCTCGTACATATCCTGTACCACTCTTACATACTTCTCTGACACTCCCAACTTCCTCATCAATACCACAACTCCTCTCTAGGCACCCTGTCATATGCTTTCTCTAAGTCCACAAAGACACAATGCAACTCCTTCTGACTTTCTCTGTACTTCTCTATCAACACTCTCAGAGCAAACGTTGCATCTGTAGTGCTCTTTCCTGGCATGAAACCATACTGCTGATCACTAGTCATCACCTCCCTTCTTAACCTAGCTTCCACTACTCTTTCCCATAACGTCATGCTGTGACTGATCAATTTAATCCCTCTGTGGTTACTACAGCTTTGCACATCACCCTTATTCTTAAAAATCGGTACCAAAACTCTTTTTCTGCATTCCTCAGGCATCCTCTCACTTTTCAAGATTTCATTAAACAAGCTAGTTAAAAACTCCACTGCTTTTCACCTAAACACCTCCATGCTTCCACAGGTATGTCATCTGGACAAACAGACTTTCCATACTTCATCCTCTTCATAGCTATCCTTACTTCCTCCTTGCTAATCCACTGCACTTCATGATTCACTATCCGTACATCATCCAGCCTTTTCTCCCTCTCATTCTCTTCATTCATCAGACCCTCAAAGTACTCTTTCCATCTGCTCAACACACTCTCCTCGCTTGTGAGTATGTTTCCCTCATTATCCTTTATCACCTTTACCTGCTGCACATCTTTCCTAGCTCGGTCCCTCTGTCTAGCCAATCGGTAGAGGTCCTTTTCTCCCTCCTTAGTGTCCAACCGTTCATACAACTCTTCATATGCCTTATCCTTAGCCTTCGCCACCTCTCTCTTTGCCATACACCTCATCTCCTTATACTCCTGTCTACTTTCTTCATCTCTCTGACAGTCCCACTTCTTCTTCACCAACCTCTTTCTCTGTATACTCTCCTGTACTTCCTCATTCTACCACCAGGTCTCCTTGTCCTCCTTCCTCTTTCCACATGTCACACCAAGCACCTTTTTAGTCATCTCCCTTACTTGCTCTGCTGTAGTTACCCAGCTATTCGGTAACTCTTCACTGCCACCCAGTACCTGTCTTAACTCTTCCCTGAACTCTACCTCACAATTACCCTTTTTCAATTTCCACCATTTGATCCTTGGTGCTGCCCTCACACTCCTCCTCCTCTTTTTGATCACTAATGTTATCCTACAAACCACCATCCTATGCTGCCTAACTACACTTTCCCCTGCTACCACTTTACAGTCTCCAATCTCCTTCAGACTAGCCCTTCTACATAAGCTATAATTCACCTGCGTGGATCTTCCTCCACTCTTGTATGTCACCCTATGCTCCTCCCTCTTGTTAAAATACGTATTCACCACAGCCATGTCCATCCTTTTTGCAAAATCCACTACCATCTGACCTTCTGCATTCCTTGACTTAACACCATACCTACCAATCACTTCCTCATCCCCTCTGTTCCCTTCACCAACATGCCCATTGAAATCTGCTCCAATCACCACTCTCTCACCCTTTGGTACAGTCATCACCACTTCATCCAACTCAGTCCAAAGTTTTTCTTTCTCATCCATCGCAAACCCAACTTGTGGAACATATGCACTAACAACATTCATCATTACATCATCAATTTCCAGCTTCATAAACATCACTCTAACCGACACTCTTTCACCTCCAAAACACTCTTAGCATACTGTTCCTTCAGGATAACCGCTACACCATTTCTCCTCCCATCCACACCATGATAAAACAATTTGAACCTGCCTCCGATATACCTAGCCTTGCTCTCCTTCCATCTGGTTGCACACACAATATACCAACCTTCCTTCTGTCCATCATATCAGCTAGCTCTCTCCCTATACCAGTCATACTGCCAACATTCAAAGTTCCGACCCTCACTACCACAGTTCTAGCCTTTACCTGCCTTCGGGCATGTCAGAAAGAGCAGTATGCATACAATCTTCAAAGCAGACCTAGATAATTAAATGGTCAGCCTCAAATTCTTTCCCAGCCCATATTGTCTTACTCTGCTTGAGGTTGGAGGGAACATTGAAATGTAGATGCTATGAGCACAACACAATTCACCAACCAGGCCACCCAGGAGCAACACAACTGCAAGAGGACAATGTGAAAAGGTAAAAAATCTTTAATAAAACTTCAGTGCTTTTGCCCGTTCAATAACTAGGACTTCATCAGAAAAATAGATTAGTCCTCCCCTCGCCATATATATAGTCTGGGACTGAAATAATTAAATACAAATTGATAAATTACTTAATTAACAATCAATAAGAATATTTTAGTACTCAAACCATATAAATAAGTACATATAGTAAGAAATTTTGTAAAAACACAAAATTTGCACATTGAACAAAATAAAAAAAAATTACAGTAAGATAAAAATAATAATAGTCATAGTAAAAAAGCCAAAATACAAGTCAAAATATGTATGCAAGATAAGGAATGCCAAAAGGGATGAGGGGGAATTTAATGTTGTAATAAAAAAAAAATTGGGTACCCCAGGTAAATCATGGTTTTTGAAATTACAATTAATACCATAGGTAATGGACGCCTTTTACAAATAGCTTGGTGTTAAAGTACTCCCAAGAAAGTGTTGTTATTGCAAACATAGTTAAATTTAATTGGAAGTTCTTTGGGGGGTTCACCCTGAGATTAAGGCACGCATTGATGACACCCTCCTTTTTTCTTTTAAGAGGTATGCTAATTTAAAAGAAAAAATTGAAAAGGTGCCCATTTGTGGTATGAATGTAACTACGTGGCTAGTAAAGGGCACATGAAAATGTGGTGCCTGCAAACAGTGCTTTTACGTGTACGAGTGTGCAGTAATTACTCTGCCTGCCATAGATTATGCATTTCATTACAATCAAACTTTTAATTGCAACACCATTGGTTTGGTGCTGCTTGCCTTCTGGGATGTCTGCTTTTCATTTTATATAGGTAAAACTGGGCATTCGCTATGCAGAAGAATCTATGAGGATGTTTATGACATTAAGATTGAGAAAAAAGTAAATGCACTATATAGGCACAAGGTCATTTATGGCAATAATAAGCAATTTTATTTTTTTTGTGTTTGAGCAGGTATTTCCAAATCCAAGGGTGGGATGTCCTTGGGGTAGCACCCTTGAATATAAAGAACTGGTGTGCCAGTTGCATTTCAGTATTAATAGTAAACCTGGCTTAAATGATGTAGTATCAATTTCTAGTGCTTTAAAATTAAGAGCTATAAAACTTTAAAGTAGAATGCATGCCTTTGTCAAACATCTAGTTCATGGTCTGTAGAATGAGATTAATATCAGCTTTGGACAACAGTTCAGTCACTGAATCTCTAAGAATGTGTTCAATGATAATAAACAGGAATGCAATGTACTGGGTACAAAACATTGGCAGACAGAATGAGATTTGTGTTTGTGCTCTGCACCTAAGCAAAAAAGCCACTGGGTACGGCATTCTTTGTAGGGTATCTGCCTACTGCATTCGTATTTACCCTCCTATCTGATATCTACAGAGAAAAAGAATAAACAAGAAAGAAGGCCCCCCCAAAAAGGCACTTATCTAAATCCGAGAAGGCTTACAGTACAAATGACCATGCAAAGATTAGACTGATGGGTGCAAGACCTGTGTTCAGGCTGGGTGGAAAAATAGTCTGAGGACTCACTCTCATACGTTCGCTTATGTACTCCCATGCTCATGGGCTGAGGTCATATGCCGGGCATGTGGCTCCCAGAAGGTTTATGCTTTGGAACCCCAGCTGGACATCAGTATGAAAACCCATCTTTTTGGAATGCTGCAACAGTGAACAGTATGACATTTACTATTATGATAAGCTTTTTATACAACTTTACTGTATCAGGTGACAGAAATGTTTAAGCTGAAAATGAAAATGTAAGATGTTCATGCAATTCTTAAATTTAAAAATTATCGATTTTAAAAACATTGAGTTATTATACAAATAATATAGCCAGAGTAATGCATTCAGACTCAAATTTCAGTACAGGTGAGTTGGAAGAACAGTGTAACTAAAAACTACTGATGGCAAGAAAACAGATATATGCCCCTTCTTCATCAAACCCCTCAAGGCTGTACCACTGCTTAAGGGTAAAGTGGATGAGAGTGCAATTCCCAAAACACAACTGGATGTGAGTTGTTAATCTTAATTTCTCATAGAAAAATCATTGCTGGTATTCTTTCTGTTGCAACACTGACAATCATGCATAGTTTTTTTTCATAATTTTCATTTTTCTCCATGGATCTGTAATGATATAGTTAGTACATATAAATAAGGGTGTGTGTGTGGGGGGGTGTCAAATCTTCCACACGAGGGAGAAGGAAAGCTTGTTCCCTGCAAGAAATACTTTTTATTATGCCTTACATCTAAACCTATAGCTACTTGTGTTCCTCTGGTTGTAGATTCACCTGACTGTAAATCCACAGTTCGTACAGGAACCTCCTCTTAGTTTTGCAGCTGTGTTTGTTCCTCAGTTTGAAAAACTCCAAATAAAAACTCCCAGCAGAAGTGTGCAGCACATATCAAGCTGGATGATTTTCAGTATACAAATAAAACATTAATTATGAGTGCTGTGTTAAAACAAGGCAAAAGCACTAAAATTATTACTTTTCATTTGTGCATGCTTTGCTGCTTTCACACATCTGATCATGACAAAATGGCAAACAGATATTATATTCATGCCTCTCTTTTTTACTGTTGGGCCCCATGCTGAGTATACAAGTTTATTAAATGACCAAGCCTAGCATTTATTGCTTTCAAGCACATTCATGTAATAAACACAGAACAAATGATCTCCAAAGCATTTACTTATTTTACAGAGCTCCGGGAAAAATTAATCAAGGTGGTGGACTTTTCATAGAAATCCATATATGCTGGAGACTGCAAATCAAATTGTTCACTGCATTAATTTTCACTGCCCACAGTCACCTGCATTTTCATCCAGCAGTCTAACTTGCCTAGCCTCTAGATCTCAACCCTCTAGCAGTTCATGTATACAATGATGAACTAAGTGTTATGATTTTACAGCACAGGGAGAATTCACACTGCTTTCTAACAGGATAACGTAGTCAAATGAAGGGTCAAAAACAAAGAAGTCCTCTCTTGAGAGAGAGAAACCAGCTAAAGTGGCAGCACAAAGTCTCACACACCAAGCAAGTTCATCTATTTAAATAGCCATGCAGCTAAAATACACGTCCTTGAATTACAATGAATATGTAATATTAAGGTTTATATGATAAATGAATAAGCCATTCAAAATAAGTATGTATTTAAACACACACACACACACACACACACACACACACACACACACATGCAGAAACACGTGTACAAATGTAGCAACAAAGTAAATCTCCCAAAATGCATTAAATCTTACAGAAAGGCCTCCAAAATCACAATGAAACATAAATGTATGTCCTTAGCATTTATATATCTATCTGTATCATATTCAGTTTCACTTATATTATTGCTTCTAATCATAACAATTAATTATGAACATGTGTCCTTGCCACTCATTGCTAATAGTAAGTAAAAAAACTCTTCATACTTGCGTTCAATTTTCAAATCAGTCACACTTGGGTAGTTAGCATCTATTCATTTGTGCAGTCACTGGTGTCTCAGGTGAAATACCTGATATAGACCAGTTTCAGCAGGTTGGCAAGGGTGTTGGAATAATTCACTTAGATGTCTAGATGCCGATGGCTGTCATATAACTCTTATCGCCTCCATGTTTAAGCACAGAGTGAACTGGAATGGACCATTACGTCTTTATTTTGACTGGATGACTTGTTTACATGGTGATAAGTGGAAGCAAGACTTCTGTATTACTTTGTGTTTGAGTGGGAGGAGGGGGCAGTACCATGCAAACACAGTGACAATAAAGGCCACAGAAGGAAAAAAATGTGCTGTGCTTGAACTCCCCCATGATGAAAATGGGTTTGGATTTCCTTGTGTTAGTGTAATAGTGAATGAATTTCTAAGCAATATACCGTACCTTTATTCACGCACGTGTTATTTGTTTTACATATAAGTCTGCAGTATCAGTGTTGGGTACATTCAAAATTGGTCACTACTCTTACTTATTTTTTGTATAATCTTTCCAGTTTTGCCTGCAAAACACCTGCCTCCTATAACTGTTCAACCCATTTTTGCTGCTGTAATCAAAACAAGGTAAGTAACTAAAAATACATAAAGAAAGGCAGGCAAGCAGTGGAGTCAGCTATCATAAAACGTGTCAGTCATGTGCCATTTGCATATGACATCACAGCCCTTTTGGCTGACAGTCAAGCAGGAAACACTGACATATGCACAGACCCAACTGTGGGGTACTTACAGGTAAGTTATGCTCAGTCCTCAAAGTATATGTACTGCTCTTATTTTGTCATATTTATTATGGATGTTCATTTTTTTTTTTATGTTCCATTGCGAAACTTGCAAAAGATACCGATATGCTCAGTTCTAACTGTCCCTGTTTTAAATGTACTCTTGGTGGGAGCCTCCACATTCTTATACATTTGATTATTTCAGACAACCAAACATTCATTTGTACTGCAGACTTTGAAGGCCGCCCCCGATGTGTTAATATTTTCATATTGTGCAGTTAGGTAGTTTTGCAATTAGCACAGCATCATTTTTGAGAGTAATAACCTTTTCCATTGTGTGAATGTATGTGTGTGCATACATCTCTTGAGGCCTGACACCTTCAGCAGGATTACTGTATATGACTTGCACTCTGAGCTGGGCTAGGTCCTGACTTCTAACCACCCTGAAATGGATTGTGGATAATCAGAGAATGCATGAATTAACTTTTTCTTTAAATTTTATTGAATTTCCCATTGACAATGAAGCTTTGGATGTCTCAACATTATAGCTGTATGATGAGTTTTCTTTAGAGCTATTCTTCTTACAATCCATAGTGGATCTTGGCAGTGACATAAGTCTGCCTTTAAATGTGCAAAAGCAGTAACAGCCATTATCATTGTAGCAGGTATTTTCTTATGTTGAGTGTTGGAAATATGTCAGCAAAATATTTATGGCATTTAATTATCGAGCTCTATGCTTTTAAAATAATTCATTTGGCAAATGGCAGAATAATGTTTGGCACTGAACTTAAACTTAAAAAGAGGGCCGGAAAAAATATTGTTTAACCTCACATGTACATCTTGAAAGGACAGAATATTGTACACCGAGTGCTTGAACCACTGCTGTATAAAATTAGAAATGCCATTGTGATGGTAACTTAAAATTTATGTTTTGTGCCTATATTGTTTTTAAACTAATTCAGATCAGCATATGTTTGTAATGAAGATTAATTTTGATATATAAATCAGCATAAATCTTACAGTGCTTTAGAATTTGCCTTGCTTTTGTTTCTGTTTTATTTTTATGTACTTATTTTATGAAACCTGATGAATTGGGCCAGCCAGATATAGCAGACTGATATTAGCAGCATATTTTGTATTTAATGGAAACTTGTTAAAGTAGGCACTGCTATAACTAACAGGCGTGAGATGGAACTGATTATGTTATCTTTGGTTACAAGGACAAAATGCTGTTTTTGTTTTCTTTGAATAGTATACATTATCTTGTTCAAGTAATTTTCTTCTCCTTGTTTGTGTGTCTTCATATTCCATAAAAAATATTTATTTCGCATTTGTATTGCTTGACTGCTCAGCTAGAATGCAATTTTGTAGCTAAGTGTTTAAATTCAGAAGGATGAACAGTGTGCAATATGCAATCCAAGTTGTAGAAGGAAATATGATGCATAAAAATAGGACCAAACGTTGTGATACTCACTGGGATGGTAGGGTGTGGGTAATGTGCATTTGAAAACTTTGCTACTGGTAAATGCTTTCTTGTTACTCCAGCTGTGAGCAGGTCATGCAAATATAGAGACACAGTCACATGGCTGTTACATGGGAGAAGGGTTATGTCAGTACCGCACTGCAGAGTGATGTTAAACAGTTTTCAGTATTTCTTGCACTGAGTTGAACTTTGTACATATACATATATGTATATTTACATTTTTTGTCTTGTTTTTAAGAGTTGTGTGTATATTTATGAAATTCATACTTGGAGACTCATTGAAACCAGTCATATTCCTTGTATCTGTGCATACTTGGCCAATAAATGTGATTCTGATAGTAAATAAGCTACATAGCACATTAAATTCCATCCTTTAAAGCATTTCCATTATAATTGCTTGCGACCATTCCTTACCTAGCTTTCCCTTGAGCTCACATTTTTTTCTTAGGTTAAAGATTCCTGCCCTTCTACTGCATCAGTCTGACATCTCCTTATAGAACTGAAGAGTTTTGATCACCAGTGGCATCCATCTGTAGATAGACTACTTTTATTTTCATGTTGTTCTCTAAGGGAATCTATAAGTTCTTAGATGAATGATTGGTGTGGGAGGACAATTGACATGCTTGACTGGTAAAATGAGAACACATATTAGTGTGCCAGGGTTCACCATTTTGCACAATATAAAAATTCCAGTATAATGGTTAAGTATAGTCCAGTAAGTAATGTTCAGACTAGGGAAGTTCAGGAAATAGTGGTGAGGCACTGCTTTTAGATTTTGTATGCAGAATTCAGCTCCACAAGAGAGACTGCTAGTATAGGAGAGGTAACATCAGTAAACAGAAGAACATGCTGACATCCAAACCAGTCAACTGCTTTGTTCAAGAAGTCAGGCCAAAAATAATGGAGGGAGAGACAACGTTCCAAAATCATGGACAGGTTTTAAAAAAAATGTAGAATAACAGATTTTGCATCAACATGCATTTTCTCAACAATAAGAAGTATGAAACTGTGATCCTTGACATCATCGACTGACTGTAAGCCTTAGTAATTTACCAGGAAATGAAAAAAAAATTATATGGGGACAGGGCAGAGACATTAAGCAAACTCAAAGATGTTCTGTAAAAACTGGCACAGCTGAGAGGTATGCTCAGATGCAGTACTACTGCTGCTGGACAGGCAAGATTAGCAGATTCTAGAATGTTCTCACATGCGATACCTCTAATATAGGGGAGGTGGCAGAATGCATTGTAGAGTGTGCTCACATGTGATATTTCTGTTGTAGAAGAGGTGGCATCAGTGAACTGCAGAGTGTGCTCACAAGCAGTACATCTGCTGCAGGAAAAGAAGCATGCGCTCACTGTGGCATGTGGTCGCATGACTTTTATTTATTTTTTTTAGTTTTTAAGTTTTTTTAGGTATATTCAGGCCAATAAAGCCAAACTCTATCAGCTGTGTTCATGCATGTTTCTCCCTTTTAATTACCTCATCAGTACAGCATAAGTGGATTGTTTGGCTATACTTTAGAAAAACAGTTTAAAGCCCGATGTCTCGCAGCAGTTGGCTTAATTGGCCTAAATATAGCCATAAAAACTTAAAATGTAAAAAGCCATGAGTATTCATATGCCAAGTAGCTGAAACACTGTATGTCCATAAGAGGTCATTTACATATATCCCATGGGCTTTCATTAGAGGAGGTTTAAGGTATTACACTGTGACAGGTCTAACTTGGCTGGGATTTTCTTGCAGTTTTTACTGAATGGCTTGTATGTATGTCATCTTTCCTTTTCTTTATTAGAAAAGGCTCAGTTTTACAAAATATAATTTCTTCTGTGTGTGATAGATGGAAGGAAGAAGAGAAACCCAAACTGAAATACATATTGCACTAAAGAAATACAAACAAGCACAGGTTTAACTTGTATACAAAAACAATTACTACAGGGAAAAACTGCACATGGAGGTTTCCCCACCCCATATATAGTTCCACATACATAATACAACTTCCATTCTGGCATTCAGACTTTATGGAAAACATCCCAAGAAACAACTTACCCCCTGCAGTCAAGTATTATTACTTTCATTATATCAATGCTGTAGGAAAATACTCTAGTTCCACAGTCCCACACTTTCTTCAGTCTGTCCATACCAAAGAGAACAAAAGTTGGCATTTCACATTGACATCCTACATCAATCCTTATTAGCCAACACGTTTTTGTGATAGGGAAGATACAACTTATTATGTATGCGTCTTTCATGCAATCATTCAGAGAGAGGACCCACTGCACATGTACACATTCTATACCATGAGTCATAAAGGTTCATACTTTAAAAGGTATTATAAGTTCTTCAAATCTGGTCTTCATTGTACTAAGCAGAGATCTCACATTATTCATCATGCAGTAACAGTCAAACATTTTTATAAGAGTGCATGCCTTTATTAGTTTTTATTTTTTACATGAACAAAGTGCAAAGCCAGTAAAATCACAACTTAAGTAAATATTGATGTTTCGTGAATTGCTTATCATTTTGTTATAAATCATATGCATTTGCTGGGTGAGCACTTTTCCTGTTTAAAAGTTTCATGAATATGTGCAGATATTAAGACTACAACTTATTTTGTACTCTGAAAAGAAAAAAAAGTTAGGAAGCTCAGAAGGAGTTTGATAAGCAAATAAACTGGTAGATATCATGACTACTCAGGTCATGAAGTCACCGAAAGACAGATTATATTTCATATTTTCAGAGAAAAAAGTAGAAGTTCTAGGTCACAAGCAACTGGAACTAACGTGGATAGATTTAATGATGGTCAATATTTCCTCTTCAAATGGAAAATAAAATTTTCTTTTGACTACTGTCAGGGGACACTGCCTTGAGAGGGTTCTGTTGCATGGAGCAATGAGATATAACCCTCTAAAAGGTTCACTGCAATCTTCCCTATCATAGAGTGGGGGGGGGGGGGTGAATCAGTCAAGTCGCTCAGCAACAAATATCATGATGACTCTGGTATAGTATATGCTGCTGTGAGATGTACCTCTCTGGACTATATGAAGAGAGAAATGACCAAACTGTAAGATTCTGTGTTCCAGGCAGGTATGTCCCTAGCCCTAAGCAGCATTCTACCTTCACCTAGGATGATGCCACAATATAAAAATGATTGATTTCAATAATTGGCTTAGCTTCTGGTGTCACTCCAGGGAGATTCACTATCTGTCTGCTTGGGAAGATGTGGTCAACAGTCCACACTGATTTGCCAGAGATGGCCTTCACCTGTATTCTCAAGGCTTTCAAATACTGGCAAAGACACTTGCCTCCTCCATAGTGCTTCTTTTAGGCAATGTTCAAGCAACAAAATTTCCGATGTAAAGAAATCCACTAAAGACACTTCAAGGTCATGCTGCTTAATGCTAGGAGCTTAAGCAGTAAACAGTAAACTGCACTCCCTGGAAGCACTACTCACCTTTGAAGATGCTGATGTTTATGCAGTCACTGAGACATGGTTCAAGGCCTCTGAGAGCACCCCAGACATACAAGGCTACAATGCCTTTCACATGTACAAACCCCAAAACAAACGTGAAAGAACCAGAGGTAGAGGTGTATCCATCTTCATTAAATCCAAACACACCTCAAGACTGGTGAAACAGTATGATTCTCTTGAGCTACTCCAAGTCCAGTTAACTATAGGTAAAACACCTCTCCACATCATCGCTAGCTACAAGCCCCCCACCATGAACCATGAGAAGCACACGGCCTACCTGGACTTGCTAACTCACTCAGTATACAGCCAAACATAGTATATAGCCAAACACCTTGGTCATGGAAGATCTCAACTATCCTTCCGTTGATTGGGTGACTTACATGAACACAAACATGATTACTACGAGGTTCCTGGACTTTGTTAATTCAAATCCCCTGAACAGACGGTCTTCACCCCCACAAATGTCCTGGACCTAGTGCTCACCAACATGGGGGGGTGGGTCACTGCACTACCCTCTGTATGTTTCCCTCCTGGTAAGGTCAGACCATAAATCTGTCTTGTTTGAAGTAAAGATCAAACCTGATATCCCCACAGGAGTAAAAAAAAAATGAAAAATTTCTCCAAAGGAAACTACTGCCTACTAAGTGATGGTATAAAAAGTTTCAAAGCCCCTGCCAACATACCCATCAGTGACGACTATGCACAGGAATTCACAAATGCCCTATACGACCACTTAAACAAATGCATTGACTTGGCTGGTTAAAATCATGTCTTCCCCCCCAAAAACAAACAAGCCATCCTGGTGGACTGTAAGTATAAATAAGCTATCCAAGAAAAGAAAGTAACTGATATCTTAGAACAGGAGAGAACTAACTCAACAGAGGAAGAAGATTCTCCACAGCTTCAACAAGCAAATCAAATATTTTGTCAAATCCTCTAAGGCTAGCTATGAGTCTAAATTAGCATCCCTAGCTAAAGAC
The DNA here is from genome assembly GCF_019279795.1 of Protopterus annectens. Taxonomy (NCBI): domain Eukaryota; kingdom Metazoa; phylum Chordata; order Ceratodontiformes; family Protopteridae; genus Protopterus; species Protopterus annectens. The sequence continues at coordinate 581,506,529 of NC_056734.1, forward strand.
AATCATAAGTCATTCTTTAGCTATGTCTAAAACCTAAAAGGGAATGCCTAGCTGTGTGCCAAACTTATAGTGGACGGTACCACTCACACTGAACCTGAAGAAATTGCCAACCTTCTAGCTAACAGACTTGGCAGTAACTTCACCCCACTGTCCCCTCCAGACATACACCAGAGTATTCCTGACATCAGTCCTCTACCAAGTAACTCCAAAGAACAGGTCATACAAGCGCTCTCCAAGGCCAAAAACATGGCATCTGTGGGACCAGATAACATCCCAGGCTGCCTACTAAACCATCTAAAACAAGACCTAGTGGAACCACTCAACACTATCTTTAACCTTAGCCTGAGAATTGGCTTTGTCCTGGCTGAGTGGAGAACAGGAACTTTAATCCCCTCCCCTTGCACCAAGGGCATCTGTCAACTGACCCTGGGAGCTATCTACCTATAAGCCTAACCAGCCTTATTTGCAAGGTCATGGAAAGAATTATCATGGACCTTATCCCCAAGGACATAGGCAACCTTCAAACCCTTAATCTGACCCAGTCTGTTTTCATCAAGGGTAGATCTTGCTTATTAAACCTAGTGGACTTCTTTGAGAATGTCAACAAAGCTGTAGATGAGGCCAAAATGGTACATACTGTCTATCTTGATTTGGCCAAGATCTTTGACATGATCCCCTATTCAGGTATCATAGTGAAACTCTCCCAGCTGGGGATTAGCCCACACATTACTAGATGGGTAGCAAACTGGCTCACTAGCAAAATGCACACTGTCAAAGTTGGTGAGTCCACCTCCGCCAGTAGACAAGTTACAAGTGGGGTACCACAAGGATCTGTGCTGGGCCCTCTACTATTTGGAATCTATTTCTGTTTAGTCCAGGTGATGGTAGATGGCCTGTGGCTTACCAGGTTTGCAGAGGACTGTAAACTGGGCCAGTCATAAAGTTCCCCAATGATGTTAACATACTACAGAAAGGGCTGACACAGCGAAATAATTAGTGCCAAACTCAGAAAAATTTAACATAAAAAATGCCTCATTATCCTCTTTCTCAAAGTAGTAGTCCCTCCTAATTATGATGTAGATAGCATCCCTTTAAGCTCAAACTCAGTGGTGTGAGACTTGTGAACATAGTTTGATAGTAATTTAAACCTCTATCATTGTGTGTCCATAGTGGAAAAAAAGCAGTCTACATTGCGCATCTCATAAATAAGGGCATCACAACAAAAACCAGGGAGGTTATAGCTCTGCTGTACTTGACCCTTATCAGACCACTAATTGAGTACAATGCTGTAATTGACCCTTATCAGACCACTAATTGAGTACAATGCTTCTTTCTGTATGTACCTCACCACACACCTGCAGCAACTGAGAGTCCACATTGGTTTCTAACCAAGAGAATCTAAGACCTCCAAAACATAACATACATGCAAAGACTGAAAGCCCTGTCACTGTACTGTGTATCATACAGGCTGCAGAGAGGTAACCTGTGCCTGGCCTGGCCTACAGAGCAGTCTCGAACCCTGCCCTAATGGAAATGCTACACATCCACAAATCAAATGGGACAAGAATAACTCACTCCAGGGATCTCAACCTAGCCTGTGACATTGGCAGAACATGCTGGAGAGTCAGATATATCTCCCAGTGATTGCCACTCCTCTCTAATAAGCTCCCACTCCATGTGAGGCAGAGCTCCTCAATGACCCTAGTGAAGCACAATCTTGACAACTGGATGGGTGACTGTAAATTCACCCTGGGGGGTGGCACCTGTGTCCCTCATGAGCAGGGACATTTAGTGCTAATTACAGAATCACTCTGCTAACAACAACCATCTAACTATGGTCAGTAAGGTTACTTGAGCAATTACATGGCTAGGCATGTAAAGGCCCTATGGCCATTAGCCTAGTAACCTAAGAAGAATAACAATCCCTATGGGGATGGTGACACCCCTCCCAGTACTCAACTCTAACCCTTGAGAGGTTGTTGGTTGGCATAGTGGGTAAGGTGTTTACTTCACAGACATGAAGTACAGTGTTTGATTCTCAACAAGAGAAATTGGTTAGGCATAATATGGTCCACGGGGGCAGTTAGCCTAGTACTTATCAATGAACCTAGAACACTCTATGAATCTATGAATCTGTCACAAGCCTCTCAGCCATGTGGGATTGAACAGCTAAGCAGAATATGGGGTGAAGCTGGATGATAAAATGAGGGTTTAGAGCAAGAGAATAATAGGAGTAACAAATGAAAGACTGGAAGCGCACTGGGATGCAGCAAAGGAAAGGAAGATGGTATCATTAAAGTTTACAAGTAGCTGCTAAGACCTCAGTTTATAGTATCATGTGCAATGCTAAACATGCCCTTTATATGATAACGTTGACAGGATATGGGCAATTCATAAGAGGGGAATAGAATGCTATATTGGTTCAGATGGGGTGGTTGAGAATGAAAGACTAAATAGTCTTAATGTGTACAGTTTAGAAGAAATGGTCAGAGTATATACGCATACCTCAAAGGAATCCACAGAATGCAACAGTGTGCCATTTTTGATAAAAAATGGATGTCTGAAATCCAAAGGACACAATTTGCAAATACAAAGTCAATGATTTAGGGGAGACTTTAATGGCAAATATCCTAAATGATAGTACAAGTAATTACCACTGTAATAAATGGATTTAAATGCTACCTGTAAATAAGCCTGATTTTTTAAAAATGTTTTTCCTCAATCAATACAGTTTAAAACTGAGAGTATGGCAAGAAATTAATCAACATTTAAGTAAAATATAATGTACAGTGATGGTGTTAATGAGAAAGTTAACAACATGGCAGTTATCCAATGTGTTAGACAAATAATGCAAAATAAGGCTAAGGACTCTTTGAAATAAAACTGTGTTATTTGTCATGTAGTCTAATGTCTAGTACAGGAACATAGCATTTCGACTGTTGATAAATGACAGGGCATGGCCACAGGGAACAAAGCAGATTGAATAACAGTAAGAATGCAAACAGTGATATGTAAATGAAAATATAAGCCAGACAAAGGTGCAATTGCTGTCAAATAAAATGTATATGGTTAGTTTGCAGTATTTTTTCCTAAAGAGGCTGATAAATGAGGCCTGAAACGGGGGATTTGAAGATGGCTGCTCATGGGATTGATAATCTGGCAGTATATTCTACAGAAGTCAAATGCTCAATTTAATAAAATTCTTTTCAAAGAGTATTTCAGTTTGTAGAAGGGAAAAGGAAAAATCTGTGGATGAGTGAGATATTTTAATCAGAAAAAACAACGACCACCTGAACCTTTATTTTCAAATATCAAACTTGAAGACTTCATAGGTTCATAGATTCATAGGTGTGTACTAGGCTAATGGCCCTGGAGCCTTTACAAGCCTAGCCCATAGGATTACCCTGGCATTGTGTCACCCAACCTTAGTTCCCAGTGCCTCTGTTGAGTAGAGCCACTGGAGTGATCACTGGGGTGAATTTTCTATTTCCCATCCACTCATCAAGATTTCTCTTGAAGAGGGCCAGTGAGGTGCTCTGTTTGACATGTATGGGAAGTCTGTTCCATAGCATGGATAGTCTCTGGGTTATGAACCTGTCCCTCCAGCATGTTCTGTTGATTGTGGTAATGAGGTTGAAGTCTCTGGAGTGTGTGGTGCTGAGGGATTGGGATTTCTTTAGCTGTAGCATTTCTAACAGAGCTGGGTCAGACATGGCTTTGTAAGTCAAGCTGAGATCACTTCTAAGTACGTGATATGAGACAGAGAATAGTTAATAGAATCATATGTTGTTAAGGCAGAATATTTAAGCTATATAGGGTGAGTTAAAAATGGTTGAAAGAATATCCATCTGCAAATAATCTTGAAATTAATTTTTGATTTTAAAGTGTTTCCATGAGTAAAGTGCAAGTCCAACATACGTGGAACTACAAAAGAGCACAAGTGTCAAAACACAACCAAATTCAACATCACTAAAACATGTTTAAAAAAGCACTGGAGCAGGTTGCAAGCCTTGCTACACACAGATGGGAGAAGGCTGCAACTTCCCATACCCTTGCTACTTCTGTATACTAGCTCACAGATTGATATGTCTAAATGAAATGAAAATTCTTCGACTCTAATCTTTAAATGCAAAGCCCTGGAACTGCTCACCACTGACTGCACAGCAGGAATTAGTCGCTCATTTGGTGAAAATAAGCCTGGTATCCATTAACACTGGCCATGCCATGTGACAGCAGTGACTTTTTTGTTGATATTGTAGCTTGGATCCGTGAAGTACAATATCAAAAAGATGCTAATGCATATATAGTATAATCACAGAAATTAAGAACCTCCTTACCTAACATTGTGTTGCAGTGATAATCAGAGCTTTACAAAGAACACAGAAGTAATAGTAGAATTCTCCTGTTGGCAGGGGTGCATAGTTATCTGCAAAAGGTATTTCAGAGACCTAACCTGGTATCAAGCACTATCATTACTTAGCTGTTTTTTTTCAATTTAAACCAAAGTCTGCAAACATAGTGATAAACTTAGCTTAACAGCTTCTATCACCTGAGTTAATCAAACCTCTCTTATTCCTTTTAGCCATATCCACTTTGAGTCTGTCTACCCTGGCCTGACCAGCCCCAACTGAAATACTGCAGAGGTTACATAAGAGTTATCATTGTCTGGCAAGTGACACCCAAGTCTGAAGTCCATCCATTAAAGGACCTAGAGTGTCCACTCAAAGTAGATATGTATGTGTAATCCAGTAATATTAACATAAGCTAAGACTTAACAGCTTATAAAATCTGAGTATAGGGAAAATGCATGCTCATGGACACTCACCTCACCAACTCAGCTTCTTAGAACCTCCAGCAATCCCTCAGTTCTCTATACCATTGGTATATACTCCAGATTGTAATAACAGACAATAAGTGTAACAGGTTTTTGTGTAGTCCAAAATAACAGCTAAACTGTAACTTGTTACCATTGCCCACTGAAACAGGACACACTACTTGCCTTACTTTCATTTCTCTGGCTACTCCCACCTTCTTTTCTCCCTTTTCTGCAGTATCTTGTAGCTAATGTACTAAATACCTAACCACATATGTAAATCTCTGCTTAATACTTTCAGGGCTTGTAGAATGTTCCCTGTAATTCTTCTTTTTCCTTCTCAGCATCTATTTTTCACTTTTTAACTAATACACTTGTTTACTGTCTCTCTCTGGAAACTTTTTTTTTTCACTGATGTGATAGCCAAAGCTTATTGATTGTTTTTTTTTTTTTTTGTCAAAGCTGTTGCACTGCCAATTCAGTAGTTGAGCTCTGCTCAATTCACCCTTGTTATACTTGGGCCCACTCCACTCCCCTGCTTGACCCCCAGTTCCCACCACCCCACCTGCTTCATATTTAAACTACGTTAACTTCACCCCTACACTTCTCCCAACCTATATCTGTACCCAGAGAGTCAGAACATAACATGATAGCAGTTGCCCAAAACTAGCACCTCTAAGCCACTCACTGAAAATGGTGCAACAAATGTTGCATGTCCTTTTTAGATGTTAGATCGCAGTAGCTACAACTACTGTTGCTCTAGTAACAATGTACAGTGCAAACTAATAGCTTCAGCAAAATCTGCCCTACAAGTCAAACAAAATGAGTCTGACTCAAGTCATAATATTGTACATCCTTAGCTTATTAACAGTCTCTTCAAACTACCATATATCCCCACTAAATATAATTAACAGTCCTACAGACTCACTCTCACTGTACCAACACTTACTAAATCTATCACTCAGCACAGCACCCACACTTTACCAACAACACTTAGACTTTTTCAGTTACAAATATCTTAAATCCAAGCATATTACCATATGAAATCCAATAAAACTAAAATAGAAGTGCATTTAGATGGACATTTTCCTTCAGAAAATTTCCACTCAAAAAAAACATCAGTGGAGGCATTTGCCCAAGCCCTGACCCACACAATAGCAAAAATGCTGCACTAAAATTAAACATACCATTCTCTTCTACACCCCCATTCTAGACTTTTCTTCCTAAATATTAATTTTAGAAACATGTGCAACAAAGTCCTAGACATACTTGGTTGTATTGCCACATATTCCACAGGCATAGTCACAGCCACAGAAAATTGGCTGAAAAAAACACATAAATGACAATGAAATCACCCCTGTCTGGTTTCAGTATAATTATGCTTGATAGGGCAAATAAATGGGCAGTTGGAATTGAGATCATCCAAAAAAAATTCCTAAATATAACCACATATACATAGGGGTCAAAATGGAGAGATGTAAAGTCAGGAAGCAAAGGAGAGTAATGTTCAAAAACACAAAGGCCAGCAGAACCAGACAGAAAAAGGAGAATTTACTTACACTCTAGCACCTCAGCTTAAGGACGGCCTTTTAGAGTGTAAATAAATTCTCCTTTTTCTACCTGGTTCTGCTGGCCTTTGTGGTCTTGTATATTGTTCGAGCTTGCTGGATGTTGTGGTGTCTGTTAAAGGAGAGCAGTATTACTGGAAATGAATTCATACTCATGTTTTGGTGAGAAACCTTCATGAGGTAGACCCTGTTCTTACCAAATCTCACCAAGATGACACTAATATATAGACTTTGTTTTATATAGCATATATCATGGACAGAAGTAGGTCAAAAATAAAAAAGACAGCTGGGTGCACAAGCCTCAGGATAAAAAGTACCCAATCCTTGTAGGTGCACTGTTACCAGAGCTGGAAAAAATGACAATATAGAATCCTCAAAACACGCGAACATTCTGACAATGGGGTTAGGCCAGGGTCGGGGGGAGGATGGCCCCCCTGTTGTAGATGGAAGTAGTAGTCCACAAAAAACACAAAAACTGACAGGCCAAAAAAGAGCCATAAAGATGACAGTGTGGTCTATTAAGGATACAAAAGAAATCATGGATTGTTACTATCATGAATTTCCAGATAAAAGATATTAAAAAAGATTAAGAGAGAAATTAGAGGAAAGAAAATACTTGCAGAAGAAAAACTGTCAAAGCTTCAACTGCAAAGTTGTGTATATTTTTACAGCAGATTCTTGGAATTGCTATATTGACTAAGAAACCTTGGGCTGCTTGAGAAAAACATTGACTGAGAAAGTGCAAAAATATAAAGAACAAAACCTAGAGATGTTTGATAGGCATAACATGGACTTGTGAAGAAAAGAACAATCTGATATGGTGCAATATTTATTAAAAGGAGAAAGCCATACTAATCAATACAAATATAGCAGCTCCAAAGATATTTGAAGAGAAATACAGGCAAAGGCACCCAGACATGGAAAATTTTGCAATACAAAAAATAATATCACAAATGGGGACTGTAGAACAGAATATTAGTAAAGAAGAAATTAAACAAGTAAAAGTTGATATTATGGAATACCTGCTAAGTGAAGAATTTAGTGTAGAAAGTCTAACACAAGTTAGATCACTGCATGGTGGAACAATGAGTCCCCAAAGTAAGGCACAACAGGTGGAGTAGGAGACACCTAAAGAAGAAATATGAGCTTGGGACAGAAAAAAAAGAGATTTAATATTGTGCAATATTTATGCAAAGGAGAAAGCAAAACTAATCAATATAAAAGCAGCACCAAGAGTATTTGAATAGAAATGCAGGCAAATGCATCCAAATATGGAAATGTTTACAATACAAGAAATAAGAAAACAAAGGGGGAAAGTAGAAAAGAGAATTAGTAATGGAGAAGTTAAAGAAATAAAAACTGACATTATGGATTATTTGCAAAGTGAAGGATTTAGTGTAGAAAATTCAAATGTTGGCAAAATCACAGTATGATGGAGCAATGAGTCCCCAAATTAAGGATAAATGAGTGGAACAGGAAGCATCTAATCAGTTGCCACATGAAGACACTCTGGACCCTTTAGAACAAAATCAGTATATAAAGTCAGTTGGAGTTGCAAGGCAAGGTTAGGAGCAGAAAACTATGGCAACTCTGATGCACTCAGTGTTGTAGAATGATAAGCTACTGAATTCCCAAATGAAAGAGCAATGGATGGTGCAGGATGCAACTGAACAGACTATGTCAGAGGAAGATGTTCTGTAACTTTGTGTAGATTTTCCACAGGAAACAGAGAACAATGAATGTGCCCTTAGTTCAGAAAAAAATAATCTAAGGGAAGAATTGTTTGATTTAATACAGATAGATAGACACATTAAGATCGATGAATGAAATAGATTACAGAAAGTCAGTATGATCCAAAATGTCTGAAGTCTTATAAAGCAAATGGACACAGTAATCAAGACTATTAACAGAAATTCATGCAATATTATAGAAGTAAATAGGTTGTATTACTGTGCAGCTAAATTAGTAACAGATAAAATCTAACTGCAAAAACATAAAGGAGTGCGAGAAAGGAAGGGAAGAGTTCAGATGTCATCGTGGAAGCATTGAACAGAGAAAACTAAGCAATTAAGACAAGAAGTGTCACTGAAGAGCATGGAACAGAGAACAGATCAACAAAAATACTTAGAAAGCTAGACGTGGTAAAAGCAATGCACAACGTCAGAACAGACCAGGGTTTATGGTACAATACTGAAAATAATAAACTAAAGATATCATTATAGGCAAAAAAAAGTAGAGATATGCAGATAAATATAAATGAAAAGCACAAAATAAGCAATTCTTAGATGATCCAACAAAATTTTAAAGACAATTGTGAAACAAAGCAAAATAAGCAGAAACACCACCAAAAAAGAAGTAGTAGATACATTTTGGAGAAATATCTACGAAGACCCTGTGGAAAATAGCAAAGATGCTGAATGGATAGAAGAATTAAAAGAAACTAAGTTCAAATGTACCACATATGAATTGGGATGAAGTACCGACCGGAGAAATTAAAACAAGACTAAGAAAAGCTCCAGACTGGAAAACCTCATGCACAAATGCCGTATCTAACTTCTGGCTAAAGGAATTAGCATCCTTATCCAAAGATTTAGACCTGAGTATGAACTACTTATATGTGCATCACAAACAGACACCAACATGGTTAACAACAGAAAAAGCAATACTCTTCCTTAAGACTGAACCTGGAAGCTATCCTAAAAATGATAGAAAAATAATTTGTCTTCTGACAGTGTATAAACTATCTACTTGAATTGTTGCCAACATAGATTGTATTCATTTAGAAGAAAACTCAATCATGGCAATAGAACAAAAGGATAACAAAAGAAAGTCATTGGAACAAAGTGCCATTTATTGTTAAATAAAGTCATAATAGATAGTTATATAAAGGGGAAGAATCTATGTATGGCATGGATAGATTTAAGAAAAGCATTTGACACCGTCATATATCCATAGATAAAGGAGTGCTTACAGATGTATAAAATACACCGTACATTGAACAATTACATGATTGTGACCATATGTCAGTTAAGTCATGGTAAAGGACAAATTATTATCACAAGGATAATAATTAAAAGGGGGATATTCCAGGCTGAATCTTTGTCACCACTACTCTTTTATCTTGCCTTTAATCCATTAAGCTGTCTACTTAACAGATTAGGCCATGGTTACAGCTTGGCCCCCTGACAGCAACAAAGTGTAAAAAATTCTCATGTTCTTTTTGTGGATAATTTATAACAGTATAATTCCTCAAATGAGGAGCCAAAAGCACAACTGGAAGTGGTCAAAACTTTCTCAGATGATATAAGACTGTCATTTAGTCTTGATAAATGTGCAAAAGCAACATTTAAAGCAGGAAAGCTACAGCACCAAGAAAATATCAGTCTGGGACAGGAATGTGATCTAAAGGAAGTTGAGTAAGAGGGAGGAGTGTATAAATATTTGGGAATTGTTGAATGATTGACAATAAAACATGAACAAATGTGAACAAAAGTCAGTAAAGAATATTTTAGAAGACTAAAATTAATACTGAAAGCTGCCCCGACAATGAGAAGCAAAGTTCAAACTATAAACCAATTTGTTCTTCCTGTTGTTACTCATAATTTTGGGGTGATTGACTGACCCCAAAGGTATTGGATCAGCTGGACAGGAGACAAGAAAAATGTTTCACATTTATCAAATGATATAGAAAAATAAGTGTATATCAAGAATTCATGGAAAAATCTGCAAACATAGGACTGTATGCATATCTGCCGACCTCACCAGATCCATGCATAGTAAAAGTTTTAAAACATGAGGAGATGCAGTCAAAGACAACTTCCTCTCTTAGTTCAGCAGAAGGATATCGGTTTCATGTGTGTATGGAAATCAAACCAGACGTAGCCAAAAATCAGGCAGCAACTGAATGTGCCAAAAAACAAAAGAAAGAATATAAGAAGCAGGATCAGATGAGAAGGCAAGAAATGTGTAAAAAGGGTCGACATACATGAGAAGACGAAACCGACTTCCGACACCGACAAACACACACACGATCACACCTGCACTACACGACACACTGACATTCTAATACAGGAGTGGAGTTTAAATTTCGCTTTAAGCCTGCATGGTTCAGGTAGGTGGCAGTGTTATGCATGTGTTTAATTTAAACCCCTTTTACCTGAATGGGGTGGTATTTGACTAAATTTAAACCCCTTACCCCTTAAATGTCCATGGTTTGTAGTGTCGCATCATTTCTGTGTTCTGTGTTTTCATTCGTGGTCAGGTCTGTGTCTCTTCTGCGTTGTCGATGTTATGTCCTAGAACTGTAAAAAGGCATAAATGTAGTTGCAAGTACAGAAAACTCTTGGAAAAACCCTCATGTTGATCAGATACAAACAGATATATTATTCTTAAAAATGTTCTGAATTAAAAAATATACCATTGCACTACACTGTATTCTGGTGACAACTTTCTACTATATACTAGCAAGTAAAATAATTAACTTTGGGACTCACTAAATTCCTGTTACATCTACATCCTTATAAAAGTTAAAATGACCAAGAAGCTTCCATGCAATGAAATCCAACTAAAACAATAACATACCACATCCTGGTCATGCTCATGTTCATCACTACATTGACACATGTAGTGAAGTAACAGACCTCTTATTAGCTGTCCCTAACTTTTTGCCTGCTGTACTTGAAACAACGCACCCCTCTCAGTCACTAATTCTCATTGTTCTCTAACTACTCCCATCTATCACTCTACCCCTGTCATGCACTCCCTATGTACTGTATACCTCTATGTTGTACTATTTCCAGATATACCAATTAGGAACAGGCACACTAACAGAGCTAATCCTATATCATGCTCTTTCACTCAAAAGTTATTACTGCAGTTGTCTATAATATCTCCGTTTTACATAATTTAATAACTTTACAACTATACTCTTCATTGTACCTCTTGATCTCTTTACTAACCTTTCTGTGTATTTCTATCAGAACTGTATAATCTTATATACATATGTATATGTATATATATATATATATATATATATATATATATATATATATATATATATATAGATCTAGGACGTTTGATCAAAAGATCAAATGTCCAAATCCATAACCACCGAACACACTTTAATGAAAGCGCTTTCATCGAAAAATGTGAATAAAAAAAAAAAAAAAACACTACATTAACATTTCTGCAGGGGGGGCTTTGCTCCCATGCACCCCCCACACCCCCCTACTTTAACATTCCCCCTCCGAGACCACACTACATTGGGGAAAAGGGAATTTCCTTTATCCTCACCATAGTACGGTCTCGGCAACAGGCATACTTACGCGAAAGTGCTTCTTTGGTGAAAAGCACTTTCGCGTAAGTATGCTCGCCCTAAATGGATTCAGATGTTTGATCTTTCGATCAAACGTCCTGGATTCATATATATATATATATATATATATATATATGTGTGTATATATATATATATATATATATATATATATATATATAAATATATATATATATATATATATATATATATATATATATATATATATATATGTACATATAAATATGTATATATACATGCTTTTATGTATATATCTGCCTTGTAAATACATTTGTTTTTTTTTTCTGTCAAATATAACCTTTTTTTTCTGAGGAGTGTCTGAAATTCACCTGTTAATATAAATGTACTATGACTAAATTTTTCTCTGCAAGCCTTGGCCGAAAATGTGCTCGTCTCAGTCAGACTTTCCCACTCAACAAAGACAAAGAAATAAATATTTATAAGCTAAAGCTAGGATTAATCTGTTGTTAGGGATGCAGTTAGAATTTTTTAATTAATGCAATGAAGTTTTATTAAAACTTCATAGCAATAACAAACAGCAAGCAGCTGAGTAGAAGAATCACCATATTAATCTTGCCGAGTATGCCTTAGAGCAGCTAACAATCAATAACACTGCTTATTAACCAGACAGCATGAAAGTGGTGAGCAATATGGGCAGCAAAGAGAAATTTGATAAATAGAAATTGTCAAAGAGTGAGACTTTTAAAAACTTAGGAAATGATAGCGATGCTGAGAAAAGTGCAGTGAAATGTTTCTGTGGCAATCGCAGCCAATCCTCATAGAGATACTATGGCTGCAAGTACAAGTAGCATCCCTGCAGTCTAACACTTATCAAGTGCTAATCAGTTCCAGCTATAAGGAAAATGAATGTCAGACTTGTAATGTCATTAGTGTTCAAGACCATTAATCAACAACCAAACCACAAAAAGCTGATGGTGCAGTAAATAAAAGCAAAAACCGCAACCAGATGCGCAAACTGTATTCTGATAGCATTGAGGTGAGAAAAATACATTCTTTTGAGAAAGCTATTTAAACATTTATTCATTCATTTACCACAATCAGATTTTAGGGGGTACATTCACAGTCATAACAGTGACTGTAGTTGGTGGCCACATATGCATGTGTGTGTGTGTGTGTGTGTGTGTGTGTGTGTGTGTGTGTGTGTGTGTGTGTGTTTTACGTGCATGTGTGTGCGTGTAATATATGTAGGTATGTATGCATTTGTGAGGAGGGCATGATTTCTCATAATGTCTCTTATTTTTCTTTATATTTTGCTCTGTTCCCCATAATTGTGTGTGTGTGTGTGTGTGTGTGTGTGTGTGTGTGTGTGTGTGTGTGTGTGTGTTTGACAAATCAGTCAGTATTACAGACAATAATGAATAATAAATGTTTGAGTTTCCGAATTACTAGCCATTACTGAATAAAAAGATTGTGAAAAATATAAATAAATAAAAGCTCTAAGAAGCACCTCAAATAATCTAGAACTGTATGACATCTGGGGACCTATCAGTGTGTAGAGTCTTGGCCATTTAGGATGTGCAAAAAGGGTAGAGGAAGATGCTTAAAAGTAAGACATAAAAATACAAACAAAAAAGTAATCTATCTAGATTCTGTGGAGATAGGATGGGGAAACAAGGAATGGGCAGTGTGCAATGAGGTCTAGGGTACTATTCCACCTATGTCTGGTCTTGTTGCTTGCATTCAGGCATCTGAGGTGTATTTAGTCCATAAAGTGGCTATAAATAGTGGGTACTGATGTAACCTGTGGATGAAAGTGACTGAGACATTCTGCTGTTTCACAGCAGGTGATGATCATTGACCTATCATAATAAAAAAATAGCCCCACCTATTCCCTTGCTTCCTGCAGCCCAGCCCCTTTCATTGAAGTCACCAATCACCACTGTTTATCTGATCAGTCACTGGTCCCTGTCAACACAAGCTCCCAGTCTGGTTTACTTCCTTCTACTGTTTCCCTATTTGCTGTAGACATCTTGTAGTAATTGCCTCATACTTGCTTACATTCCTTTCCTTCTTATCCTGAAGTGAAGCAGTTTGTGGGGGATAAAGATATTACTCACATACCCAACGTGCGATAGGAGTTGATAGTACCTTTTCATTTAAAAGTCTGCCCCTCAAAAATCTGTCTGTGGTACCCTCCTATTCAACATCTAATTATCTGAGGTCAAAGGTCTATGCCAAACCAAGTTTTCTGATGACTGAAAACTGGGTGTTATTACTGACTCCAATATGGACACTCGCTTCAAGAGGGAACTTACCAGAATCAAGAGTTGATGTATCAACCATAGTCTTGAGGTTCGCACCAAAGAAAATATAGAGTAGCTGCTTTTGAGAAGCAAATCTGTCGTACTGATTATGACAAAAATGGGATTCCATCTAATTCTGACATAGCCATTTGAGGTTTAAAGTAGCTTTGTCAACAATTGACCATCTTGCAGTCATGTATCCAGTTTAGTCAAAAAAGTATTCTACCTTGCAAAATTAGTTACTGAAGGTATATCCGCAAAGTCCAAATATGTCATAATTAACTTCTGTTCTTCATCTCATCCTGTCAATCATAGAATACAACACATTGTTTAAAATTTGCCTCTCCTAACACCTTGCCTAAACAAAGGAATGGGCTAAATTCCATTAGCTACCTCAGCAGAACAAAAACCCTCTCACTTTTCCCTGTTTATATGCAACTCCTAAGTGGTAATCTCTAGCTTCCTTCTGGACAATGAAATATTCTGTCTTACTAGACCTCTTCCATCACAGAAATGCTGAAAGTCTTCACTGTAAAGATCTCAGCCATTGTCACTAGTTAAACAAGATATCTTGGAGTGATGTGTTTCTAACCTAAGGAATTTGCTACCAATGGAGCAAAGCTCCTGTTCCATCTCAAACAACGTATCTGTCTCCCAGCAGTTCTCCCCTGATGATTAGACAGGTGTCCATTAATTGACTCCTTGGGTAAATAGTATGGCTCTCACTGAGTGAAGTAGAAAATCCAGCAACTCAGCTTTCTGAGTTGCATGTCTAGGTACTCTACAGTCACCAAGACTACTACCTGTCTAGGAAGAATCTATGAACCTGTTAACTTACCCCCATGTTAATAATTTGCTGCAGGCAGAACCATAACTTTTGGCCATCTTAGTTATGGCTATGGTTGCATGTGATGGTGGACACCTCTTAGAACCTTGGCTTTTGGCACCCATCCAAAATCCACAGAACATTGCCTAACACATCCACAAACCAACAAGATCATAGATCGTGTTTGACCTACTCATAGTCTTCTTCCAATAACTTGCTATATCTTGGGGGCATTTGAGTACAGTCTTGGTAAAGCTTGAAAGGTGTTGGTGGCACTTAATGTAACACAGCAAGTACATTTATGGTAACCATTTTGAATTCTGAGACTCAGTGGTGTGAGTCACAGAAGAGTGTGACTGAATATAAAAAAACAGATTTGCATATCCAAAGTTCAAAAGTTATGTCTCAGAGTATTCCCTTTCCTCCAAAATATGGCAATCTTGGAGTTGGTATATGTATTTAGGGGGGGGGGAGTGGCGGGTACAGCCTCCAACATTAAGGGATGCCGCCTGGCATGATTTCCCCTCCAAAAAAGTAACTTTAAAGGTGAGAAGGACAATTCAATATTCATTGTTTTTTTACTTGTTTTGGTGCTCCTTTTCATTATTCCAGTATTCACAGTTGCAAGGTATTGAAATTTTAATAGTGGTCCACATTTGTTTTGGGATTCTGCAAGGACCTGTTATAGGGTGAAGTTATGCTGCACCATCTTGGACTGCCTGCGCATTACATTGTGTGCCTCTTGTATAGTTGGCTATATTTCTGTGTAACTTTTTAACATAGTCACAGAGGGAACTTTCTCTTTATAATTATTGTCAGGCAGTTAATGGGACATATGTATAGGGTCGTGACTTGTATGTGTTGTTCTGAAATCCTGCGTTAGGCTTGTTGCATTTCTGGATGTGATCTTTTCTCCTTCAGCATCAGTGCAATGAGTTATGAATTGTGTTACCCATCAAAGTAGTGAGGAGAGACAAACAGTCAGCCAGCACTAGCTCCATTCATAAATGCTGATGCAAGGGTTAAATATGCTCAATATATTTTTAGGATAGGCTCACATCTGGTGGATTTTGTATCATGTCTCCTACTTGGTGATATGCATGATAAGAATGCTCAGCATGTGCCTCAATCTCAGTCTGCCCCTTCTGAAGCTGTAGACAGTTTTCATGAGGGTGATTATGCTGGGGGGAGGTCTTGGCCCTCACCAACAGGTAGCCTGGTACCATTTTCTGAAGTGGTTCACCTGCAGCAGAAGCAGGAAGCAGAGGTTGTGTTAGAGAGAGAGAGAGAGCAGTGAACAGCTATATGTCCCAGATGGAGAATTTCCATAGCAAACTGCAGATTCTCTCATCTAGCTGGCCTCAGACTTTATGCCACACTATGGCCAGACTTAGCCATCATCCAATTATAGACCACAATTATATCCCTCTGAAGCATGGTAGCAGGTGCAGTAATAATAATAATAATAATAATAACAATCATCATCATCATCAGCATCCTACCAGTTTGTTAACCAGGTAGGTCTACTGGATGTACAGTCCGTTTTTAGGGTTGACCCAGAAACAATGTCTGGTTAAGTGACTTACTCAAGGTCATACTGTAGGTATATGTGGATTGAGGGAATCAAACCCTGTTCCACAGGAACTGCAGCTGACAGCCTTTGCAGACTATGCCAAATATCAGCTGTTTGTATGCAGGGCCGGTGTTAGCATTTTGGGGGCCCCCAGCAAATGTCAAGTTGGGGTCCCCTAGGCACTTCCAGTATAAGTATAATTTTGTCAAAGCAACATCTCCTATGAAACCTTTTTGTTTCTGTTGCAAACATTTAGGAGTAGTACGCACAGACAGACGTTAGCTACAAGCTGTTACATTACAGCAGGCCTATATACTACACTTTGTTGACCTGTCTAACAAAGGGACACTTACAGTCACTGGCATTTAGTTGCAACAATGATACAGTACAACTATATGTCCAGGTCTGGACTTCAATTAAATGATGACTAGGCCTACTGTTTCAACTCCCCCCGCACACCCTCCAGTCCTCTCTTCTGAACCCCTCCCTTTGGGCTCCCCATACCATGCACAATACTTTTTTCTTCCTTTTCTCACATTTTACCTTACTCTCATCGTTTTCAAGAAGCCATAACTTTCGATATGCTCTGAAGTGCATTTTAAAGTTCTTTATTTCTTACTACACAACCTTTTCATCCAATAATGACTTGAACACAAAGTATTATTAAGGAAAGAAATTCACTGTTGCTGTTCTGCTTTAGTTTTGTTTGCATCCTTTCAGCACATCTTTCCTGACCAAGACAGCACAGTAATAACCATTTAGGAAATAATTAAGCTGGTGCCTCCAAAGTCATAGGGGCTGTATATGTGCCCTGGGATACATTTTAGAGCATTTTCTCAGTATTTTACTCCAATGGTGGCCTAAACAAAAATCATGAAAAGAAAGGAATTTCAGTCTTATTTTTTTCTTTCAAGGAAGACATAAGTTGTGCCCAAGGCTTAATGTTCAAAGCTGAGAAAATAGTATCTCACAATAAACTAACAAGCCAGTTGTGGGAATACATAGGTCTTATCTGGGAATACGGCCTCCTTCCCTAACCCCCTGCAAAAGACAGTCACTGCCCATACATCCCTCTGGTGTTAGACTAGGATGAAAGCAGAGGTTTAAATTGTCTTAGCCATATATTTCAAGTGACTGCTGATATATGTATACATAGCATGCTTCCTTACCCCAACTCTCAAAGTTAGGCCCATGTATATGTCCCTGATGTGTGATTGTGAGAATGATTTCTGTTTGTTTGTGTCGTTCGGCTTTTCCCGGTTACGGGTCGCCACAGTGGAACTCCGATCCGCTAATGATTGGCAGTTGATTTTTACGTACCGGCTTGCCAGGCCTGACGCAAAACTTTCAACGAAGGTACGCCCATTCACGCATGTCTCCACGCAAAAGACGCTCTAGCTGAGAATCGAACCGGACAGCGTCTTACTGTGAGGCGACAACGCTACTGCAGCACCACATATTCTAATTTATTGCTCTTAGACAGTGCACAACCTTTACTCAAGCTATAGTAACCTTCGTTTTACACCCCTGAGGTCTGTGAGTAAAGTAAATAATGACCACACTGCCCTCAGCTCAATCATAAGCTATAATGACTTCATGTGCACACCTCTAAGGTTTGACTGTGATGAAAATTAAAGTTGTAATAACCACACAATCCCCAGACCCCCATAACCTACAGCAGCTTTCTGTGCACACACATTTAAGTAGGGCTGGTTTTAGAATGGGTATGGTTGAAACCAGAGGCTATTATCAGCTTTATCCTAAAAGGGTCATACTTCAACATTGTTCAGGTTAAACAGCTTAGTCAGAAAAATGAAACATTTTTTGTCCTCATTTTTCTTCAACCAGCAATAGCTTTTGTGCGGGTCCCCACAGAGTCAAGGATGATTAAGGGAGCCCCCAGTATCCATTTATACAGTCTGGTGAGTGGG
Source organism: Protopterus annectens (assembly GCF_019279795.1). Lineage (NCBI taxonomy): Eukaryota > Metazoa > Chordata > Ceratodontiformes > Protopteridae > Protopterus > Protopterus annectens. The sequence continues at coordinate 581,524,836 of NC_056734.1, forward strand.
GGCCACCAGACTCCAAGAAGATCTAAGTGTCTGAATGTTCTGTGATATATCTTATGTCTTACTTTTGAAATATAATTACTTGTTAAGTACATTCCAGAAGAATAATGTTTGTGTCTTGGCATTACTGGGTGCACGCACAAACAAAAATCAGTGATAGTGTTTACACACACACAAGCATAAGCCATAGCAGTCATAGTTTTGTAGTTATTTCAGCAAATAGCAATATATTGTGCAACACTGGTCCTGCCACACCAGATCAGTGAATGCTGTTTGGCAGTCGTCAAACAGCAACAGGAGTAAGTCCTGTCACTGTCCCTGATTTTCTTCCTACTTTTACTTTCTCCTTCGCAAAAAAGTTTGATTTGCTGGTAAATCATTCAGGATTACAAACAGTCAATCAGTCCAGATATCTGAGTTTTATACTTATCGTCCAAAAATACCTGTTCATGCAAAGGGTGTTATTCTACTAACTTTTTAAGTGCATTAGAGGAATATTTAAAATGTAGTCCTGATTCTGAGCCTTTATTCTATTATTTTTGGGATTGCACTGAATTCTTAAGTCATGGAATTGAGAGTTATACTATCTGGTGTTATGCTTGTATTTATAAAACTCCCTGAAAGAGAAAACTATCCCTGATGATCAGAAGTATCAACTCTTCTTAAAATCCAAAATATGCACTGAGATCTGTCACTCTGGGCTGCTGATCTCTGTAGTGCTTACTTTGCTCATATTCATTATCAGCTTCATCCTAACAGGGTCATATCACAGCCCTGTCCAGATTAAAGAGCATAATTAGTAAATTAATACATTTTTTCTTCCTCATTTTTCCCCAACCAGCAGCAGCTTTTGTGGGGCCACCACACAGTCAAGGATGATTAAGGGGGGTCCCTGCAGTCACAGGTATAGCAGGGACCTAAAGCTGGCTATGTAGTTAATTTTAGTGGAGAAAATGTCCAACAGCAGGATTTAACTAAGCCACGGGCACTGTCAGTGGTAAATTATTTAATGGAATTCTGATGCCTGTTACTTGACAAAACACTGTTACTAAAACCAGAAATATCTTTGAATTTTAAAGGAGGTATAAGTAAGAGTTATTATCCATGTGGTTTATTAAGTATACAAGAATGCTGTACTAACTTTTGTTGGTTTGACAGACATGTAACAAAATATCAGGATAAGATAGCTTGCTGTGGTTTGGGTCCCCCAGGGAACAGGGGGCCCCAGGCGACGGCAGAGTTCGCTGGTGCCTAAAGCCAGCTATGTTTATTTGCCACCTTCTCCTTAGCCATACGTGCCTTTTCTTCTGTCACATCATGTATGCTTTTGTTGCCTAAACCTCCCTATCATTTTCCTCTATTTATCTCTATACATCCCAGATCTCCCTATCCTAATGTGTGCACATCCACTTTTGTTTATTTTTGCTAGGGTGTGTGTGTGTGTGTGTGTGTGTGTGTGTGTGTGTGTGTGTGTGTGTGTGTGTGTGTGTGTGTGTGTGTGTGCCTGCCTGCCTGCCCCTGAACATGCCCTACTATCCCTTTCTTCGCCTGTGTTTTTTATACCCTGTCCCCTCACCCCTCCTGACTCCCTATATAAAGGAAAAAAGGGGGACCCCAACCCAAATAACACCATTGCTGTGTCTTCCCCAAATCCTGCACAGTCCTGTATCATGTCCCTGTCTCTGTAACACTACTTACTGAATTGTTGCTTTCCTGTCCTCCTTTTTTATGCATATGACAGATAACAACTTAAGAGAACACCTTCTACTGTAGCTACAAATACTGTATGACTATATGGATTTATACACCACTCTGTGCCATCTGCTGAGGGATGCAGTCACATGTGTAGCATAGCCTCTACATGTGCTGATTTCTTTTTTGGTGCGTGCTTTTGGCAAGATTCATGCAAAGCTGAGCATGGCTGCTCTATGGATTTCATTGTCCTTTTGTGTACATATTTCACTACACATATGTTTCCTTGAATATTTTTTGCACTGCTCACTTATATACCCTGGAGTGCAGCAACCTACAAGGAAGGCTGCCATATTTCTTTGATATGTAATCATTGCCTACAGCTCCATGCAATGTTGCCAAGCTGTGCAAGCCTTTGCATAAGCACACTCCATCTCTAAGAATCTCAGCTGTAGTTTAAAAAATGCTTTGCAGAAGTAAGAACTTTCATATTCCTCGTACTTTTGACATGTAGTAATTGATTGCAGAGGCCTTAATCAGTGAGCCGCTGACTTTTTGTCATGTCAGTTTTTCCTAATGGCTTCTTGTAATGAATTCTTAATTGTAAATTATGTTAAATAAATTGTATAGGACCACCATTCACCTTTGTTTTTATACTGTTTCAGTCCCACCAGTTAGTCTTTCTCCTGACTTTTCCCATAATAATGTACTCCTTTAAGTTCCTTTGCATTGCATATCAGACGTCATTACACTGTTCTATTATTTTGTAGGATCACATTTCATCCACACTTTATAAACACTCGTTTGCGGTCTTTAGTGTCATTTGCAAAGTGAAATACTTGTACTATGCTGCCATTTATAATGATACTGGATAGAATCATTTGTAGAATTTAAGTAGATTTAGTCAATGGATTGTGTTTTCTGAGTGAGGTTGCACCCAGTGAGCTAAAAAATAATGTTTAAGAATGCACAAATTAAATGACCTCATTTGAATCAAGCAGAACACTGTAGGTACATGTAAAACCATGTATAAGTAATATCCTTCCTTTGTTATAGTTTATCTGTATGTCAAAATATGCACTCAGTTCATCTTCTTTATCATTAATGTGTCTTTCTATAAATACTAGGGCTTTGCCCTTTATTCTACAGACTCACCAGGAAACTATACAGCTAGCACAAAAAATAATGACAGTATGTTAGGCAAACAAGTATATGTGCATCAGAGTATAGATTTTCAGTTTTAAAGATATAATGGCAATGGACAGTCTGAGTAGCTATCCACTGCCCACTCAAATCACAAAGACAGGGAGGAATAGAGAGTTTTCTGTAAAAGCCCGCCAGCCTGGGTCACAGGCTTTTCCCCCATTCTTCAACTAAACCTCTGCCTCCCTGACTCAAAAACATTCCACAAAAAGCAATGAAAAATTCACATTAAAGAGGTCAAGGCCCACTGCTCTCAAGTGGACCCCACCTGGTCAAAATGAAGAGGGGTCTCTATCAGCAAAATCTCAGTGGAGCAGCTTTGTAAAACCCAAAGCCACTAGCTACTTGGGATACACTTTGATTCATGAATCACCTATCTGCTTCCATAGTTCTAAAATAATGGCCTGATTTTATACTAAAGGTATAATTTTGGTCCAAATTAAACATTTGGAAAAGTGCGCCTCTGTCATATCAATTCACCAATTATCTGTGCTAGCAGCCTATGCTTCAGAATCACCCCAAGGTTGCTCCTACCCAAATAGATCAAAAGTAGCTTGATCTGATGATCCTGCAGGTGCAAAGTTCAAACCTTTTCATGCAGCTGGTGCCACTTCAAGCACCTGAAAGCATCCCAGATAACTTTCCACTTAAAAAGGCCCAAACCTAAAGTGCTACTATAAAGCCAAACAGCTGCTCGCCTTACTGACCAAAACACAAATGAGTGTTCAGAAATGACTTTCTTAAGATGACCTGTAAAATAAGCAAAAAATAACAAATACAAAATCACTGACAGCAAACACTAAATATGGCGACAACTACGACATTAAATCGAATCACCAACTCTAAGTCCCAGCAATGTCTTGCATTTGATTTGGCTAGAGGATTAAGGAGCTATTAAAGAACTATTTTCTGTGGCCCAGTAGTTGTTCGCTTCACCCAGTCTTCATTGCCTATGTGAATCAAAGCAAGTCACTTAACCAGTCACAGATCCCAGGCTGAGTTTGAGAAAGGTCCATGGAGATCAGTGCTATACCCTGGAAAGCAAATGCAAGTAAAATAAAATAAAAAAGTGTAGCATAAAGCATACTAAAAGCTGATCTAGGTATTATAAGATAAAACATGCATTTGAAGACCATATGCCTGCCTGTTTTATGATCTCACTCAATTACCCTGATAATTCAAAGTCTGAAGCTCTCACTTACTGTGTGAAAGGAATGACTAGGGAAATGATGCTCTTAAATAACCTGGCACTCCAATGCACTCCATACTAAATAATTGAATTGGCCAGGTGCCTTATCCCCACTAATTGAAAAACAAAACCATCCTGTCTATACCCGCACAATCTGTTCCATAAATATGCCCATCTCACCAGACACAGCAACTTTTCTTCCGCTAGCAGGGGCACTACTTGTTGTCCTTGCCCTTTCTGATCCATCTTTGAATTCTTTAGCCAGGGCAATACCATTATCAGTGTTAGATGCATAAGAAACCTACCACCTCACTAATCCTGAATGCCCCCACATACATAAATACTGCCAATGGGGACCATGGCACACAAACAAAATGATTAGGTACCACCAAATGGAAACATTCCAAAACAATCCTTAACAACTGTTTACCCAATGGCCACCTCCTATCACACCTAGGCATAGGCATAGGCACAGTCTTCCAACTTTTAGACAACCTCAACACTGACCAGTGCTTTGTAAAATCCTGCAACCCTAGCAACATAGCCATCTCACTCAAGGTTGCCATATGTACCTTGATTGTGTGTACCACTTGCCCCAACTTCCATCTATGCACCAAATACTGATAAACCAACTGGATAAACCATCTGCTGCAATGAATTAGCAGGTGCCACCTAAAAGCCATAAAGGCAAAAATAGTCAAGATATATCCCCTCTTCATAGCCACAGGCTAGGATTCTCGCACTTCATCCAGCACCTCCACTGACTGAAAGCATGCATCAAGGGCCATCCACTGAAACCTTTTGAACTGAAAGAGAGGCAGGCTATCAGCTAAAAAGTTCAACCTGCCTGACAAATGTTTAGAAGCAAACATCAAATTAATTCTCAAGGAGAGTAATACTATCTTTCTCAACAGAAAATGCACAAATATAGATCTAGTGAATTTTTTTTATTAACATCTGCACCACTGCCTCATTGTTTGAATGAAAAACAACCTTCTTATGCACCAAACAACCTTGCCAAACCATCATTGCTACTTAAGTCAGCATCGACTTTAAGAATGCAAAATCATTTCTTCAATCCACTGGGCAAATGGCTGGCCACTGGACAGCAACATACTGAATGCCAAAAATTGCTGCCATGCATACGCTCACAACTGCATCTGTCTGTAGGTGTAACTCCTTAGAAGAAACCCAATCGTCTTGCCAAAATGACATACCAGTAAAGCCCTCCAAAAAGGAACCTCAATTCCATATTTTACCTGGCATGAGTTGTTATCTGTAGCCATTGATGCTTATGGCACCAACCTTTTAGCCTACACCAAAAGAGACCATCCCTTTCCTGTAAAATCTTATATATATGTGTGTACCTCCCCTAACTTTCTTCACACCTAAATCCCCTATCTTACTTTTTGTTTAACTAGATCCTGACTGCCTAAATTAACCCTTCCATAACTATAACCCCTATCACCCAGCATGAGCCCCTACACATACAAGTCTGCCCAAATTAAAACAACATTTATCAGTTACGGCACTACTTTGGTGCAAAACTACTAAGTCTGAGTGATAGCAGTGTCAGTGGTGCAACAGGTAGCACACTTGCCTTTATTGTAGAAAGTTGTGGGTTCTATTCCCTCACCATGTAGATCAATTGCTTTCACTGAGGTGTGCCATAAGAGGGATGTTAAACATCTGAGTGTGTTGTCCTTTAGATGACATGTTAAACTAAGATAGCATTTGCTTGAGTTGATGGCAGCTCAGGTGGATGTAAAAGTTTGCATGGCACCTATGGAAAAGAGTATGTATTCTTTATTTAAAACATTATTTACACTACTTTTTATAAGCTTACATATTTACAGTACATGTTTAAAATGTATACAATGCACAATTTTCCATTCCTTTTCTTTATTGTCATATGATCATAAATATCTTACTTTTCATTATTATGTTAAACTTCTGTCTTCATTTTCTTTATTTGCCCCTACTCATTTTTGCACAACCACCATCTATTTTTTTCTTAAAATTAATGCTAATCTCCATTTACCATTAAACATGATTTCATTTATCCCTTCATTTCAAATTATCCACATAATGTAAAATGATCTTTTATCTATTTTGCTAGCATATTCCTTATTTTTATGGCTATAATATCCACATGTAATTACCTCTACATCTAATTCATTCACCTTCTTTATATTTTCAAAGAACTTTTCTTCATGTACTTTTTCCACCTGTTTAACAGTCCTTATTGTTATAATAAAACATATTCTGTATAAACTCTTTCACTGCTTTTTATGTCATATTTCCTTTTACTGGTAATTTATGAATCACTAATCTTCATAAAAAGTCTTGAAATTCTACTTTTATTACACCATGCTTTTTGTACCATTATAACCTTAACTTTTTCATTCGCTAGCTCAGCCCAAGGATTAGCATTAACAATAGTGTATCATGATATTTTTATACCACCCTTTCTTCTAATTTTCTGTTTCATCAATGTTTATTTTCCATAAAAAAATGTTTCTTGATAACATCTCATTTCTTCATTTACACATTTATTTTCCTCTTTTGAATCTTTTAACATATCCAAGTACTGGTCATGTCTGTACTTTACTAAGTTTAATGCACCCAATGGCCATTAAAAAAACCCACTTTATTGTGTTTAGTTCTGATGAAGTCATCATTTATGATGAAAGCGCTCAACTATTGAATTTCTTGACTGTGCTTGGTTCTACAATAAAGTGGAGTTTTTTTAATGGCCATTGGGTGCATTGGATTCAGTTATTAGTGATATTTTTGCATCCTGGAACTACTATTGGTATTACTTTACTAAATTTACTTCTAACTTTTCATTTTTATCATTTATCCAAAGTAAAACTTTATACACATTCAAAGAAGCAGCATAAACAATTGTGTTGATTAATCCTAAACCTCCATCTTCCTTATCCATGTACAAGATTCCTGTCTTCACTGGATTCGATCTTTAGCCCTATATAAAAGAAAATATAAAATAAAAAAAAAATACTTGTAGTATTTCTTTTTCATAGATCATTGGCAACATATAGATACTAGATAAATATGCAGTCTTTCCTAGTATAACTGAATTAATCAAATAAACTTTTTTATTAAATGATGGCTTCTATGTTTTCCAAAAATAAAAAAAAAATCCTTTATTTCATCAGTTATAATACTTCATTGTTCCTCAAACTAGGTAAACCACAAAACGAAACACCAAAGAACAAGCGAAATGACACTATGAGAGCTGACAACTTTAAAATGACAAAACGGATTTAATAAAAGTTAGCGCTTTCAGCGAAGATAGTACTCCACCTTCATCAGACAAACAAGAGTAATTGATCACAAAAACATTTATAAGTGTTTAGTAACAATCCAATGACCAATCAAATAAAAGTGCATTTAAGCTACCTTTTTCCATGACAACCTTAAAGAAATATGTTAATTAAATAACACAGTAGAAAACTAACACTCCAACTAAAACTTATAACAATACATTCCTACTAAAACAACTGATAAACATACAGACCAGTAAAAATGATTTATATAAATCACTATCAGATTGATAAAATTAATCAGATATGTCAAAAGGGAAATAGTAAAGAATATTATAATTTAAATAAAATATATAAAATTCGTTAAATACTACATCATAAGAAATGAATTCCCGAATAACATACTAGGCTTCAGCATATCAAATATATTACAGTAATAAAAATTATTATTATGATGTAACCTATTACCATAAATATGAATCAAATCTAGTAGATGATTATTACTTATTCGTACAGAGGCACCTCAAAACACATTTGGTTATTAAACCAGAATTAATGTTAATAAACAAAAATGAACATGAATATAATAAATACTTGTCATCTTTGTAAAGAGAGCCACCTCGACACACATTTAATAGATAAACTGTCATTAATACCCGGGAAAATATGTGCCCTAGTTCTTATCTGCCACATCAGTTCATCTATCTCCAATTGTAACTGCCAAGCTCCACCCCGGATGTCGACTTCCCTGTGTTGTAGAATCACAAATTTGAACTCATGTCCATCATGCTCAATGCAATGCTTAGCCAAGGCATTGTTAATATCTTTTTTAATAATAGCATATTGATGCTCATAAATTCTTTGTTTTAATCTACGCTCAGTTTTTCCAATATAAAAGGCGTTACAGAAATTACACAATGCTGCATATGTGACGCTCTTAGTCTCACAATTATAATGACTGGTAACCTTATATATTTTGCTATTAATAGAAAATTGGTTACCCACCTTAATATGTTTGCATTGAGCACAGAAGCCACATTTAAACATACCAGGGACTCTGTTAATACTCTTTTTCTTTTCTAACATCCATTTTAAATTTTGACCTCTCCTATAAGTAATTTTTGGATCCCTTCCCAATATTTTAGACAAAGTATCATCATTTCTGATAGTATCCCAATTCTTATTCAAAACCTCCTTGATTGACTGGTAATCAAAGGAGTATGTACATAAGATACTGGTATAATACCCTCTATTACTGGCATTTCTGATTGAACTTGAATCATCTCCTCCCAGTCGACAATCCTCTGGAACTTCATTAACCCGATTAATAAAATTACCTAATAAAGGGGTAAAATGACCCCCAGTATGTTTAGAAGTAACTTCCCTAATGATACTGGTGATTAAACTGTTAGGGTACACTCTATGAATAAACATATTTTTAAACGATCACATTCCGAATCATAATCACATGTGTCTGTGATCATTCGGGCTGCCCTCACAATTTGTCCTTTTACCACTGCTTTTTTCTGATGATACGGGTGATTGCTTGTGAAATGTAAAAAGGTATTAGAATACGTGGGTTTTCTGTAGATTAAACTCTTAAATCTACCATTCATCCTTTCATTAATCAGAAGGATGTTGAGGTAGTTTATTTCAGTTTCCCCTACATTATAGGTAAATTCCAGAAATTCCGTGAACTGTGTGATCTTAGCTATAAATGCAGGAGTAAGTGACTTGTCACCTTTCCAAATACAAAAAATGTCATCCTGGTACCTTGTGTACCAGGTGACATGTTTTTGAAACAACTCTTCCATGAACAACTTGTTGGCTTCCCAATATGCCATAATGGCATTGGCAAAGCAACCCCCACAAGGAGAGCCCATTGCAACCCCTGATTCTTGTAGGTAAAATTGTCCCTCAAACACCATGAAGTTGTTAGTCAACACGATTTCTAATAATGCCTCAACTAGATAAATAATATTATCACTAGCCTTTTTTGAATACATGAATTCTCTAACCCAATTCATACCTGTTTCCTGGGGTATTACTGTGTACAAATCTTTGACATCAATTGTCAAGAAGAGTACTTCAGCTGAATATTCCAATTTATTTAAGTTGTCCAAAAAACTCCACAAATCCTTACATATCTGCTGCTCACTTTCTATAAGTGGTTTTAACACGCTATCAATAAATTTAGCGCATGCATAAGTGATTGACCCACTCCCATCAACTATAGGTCTGAAAGGAGGGGCAGTTATTGTTTTGTGTAATTTGGGAGAACCAAACAAAGCAGGTATCAATTGAACCTTCTAAAAATAAATCATCTAACCTTCCTTTAATTTTCTTATGTGCCACATTAACTTCATTCAAAGTGACCTGAATATAAGAGGATGTATTGAGATGCTTGGACATATAGTCAACATAGACGCAATGGTCCATGAATACCAAACCACCCCCCTTATCTGGCTTCATCACCCTAATATTACAATCCTTCAGCAAATTAACAAAATCATGCTCTAAAGTTGAAATGTTACATTTAGACTTATGGTGCTTGTATATTACTTGATTCTTAATAGCCCATAAATCGACTTCGCACATCTTTTCAAGAGTGTTCAAACCAGGATGGAGGGGTGGATTAAATAAACTGGAAACCCGTAAGGTTTTGACTGTACCGGAATTATTCCCCATTAACAAATTAAGATTAAGCTTCCGGACAAAAATTTTTAAATCAATAATTGTTTTGACAATATCCATACTTCTTCCAGGAACAAAGGTTAAATCCTTTGATAAAAAATCCACCATGTCTGGTTGAATGTCCAAGGCTGTATAATTGTATATAACAAATTCACCATCACTACTTTTGTATAGACGGGGTTTGATACCAAAGTCTTGATTAAAGACTATCTCCTGCGTGTTCGTCTCCTGTTCCTTGAAGTATTCTGCTGAAAGGTTGACTGACGCTTGTTCCTCTGGCCATTCATAACCGGTCGAAAAACCTGTTGATTCTGAACGTCTGCACCTTGCATATTATCAGCCGAATTGTTTTGTCCATCGTTATGTGGACCATTATAGCCTCCGTTGTTTCCATTGTTATTGTTACTATTGTTATTGATAAACCTTGGACTCCTCTTAGAGGTTGCCTTTGTTCATCAATAGCATCACCATTTGTGTGGACAGGGTTAGAATTTTCAACAAAGTTATTTCCTTGTTGGTTGTTAAAGTTATCATTGACATTTGTTTGAACACTAGCTGGAGGATTAGGGTATGCTTGATTATTTGCATAATCATTAATGTCCCTAGATATTTTCTTCTTTTTGGTGACAAGAAGCTTATACATGGTAGACTCTATACTAGTGAATATTCTGCAATATTCATATTTGTATCTTAAAAAATCTTTGTCAGATTTGATCCCATGCTCGAGCGCCTCCAACTCAGACTTTAAAGTAGTAATATCTTTAGTATAATAGTTAATAAGTGCTTGTAAAAATTCATGCCCTTGTCTATCAAAAAGTGCAACAAGTTCGCTGTAAAAGGGCGAGTTGCCAGTCAAGCCAGCAGGAAAACGCCATTGGCGTAAACCCTTTGGAATAATCTTATTGCGTATGCATTCTTCCAAGTAAGAGACTTCAAGCTGTAATTTTCTACATTTATACAGCTTGGAGTCAAATTCGTCAATGTTACGTGATAAAACATTACCCGTACCTTCATTTACATCATTTACATCATTGTGGGCCACATTAGAACCACGTAACCCACCAAAAAAAATATTATTGTTTAGAAAGTTACACATAGTGGGAATGTTGTCATTAAGTGCTTGAGGAGCATTAGCAGTACATCCTTGAGGTACCGACTGACCGTTACCTCCCTGCCAATTAACATCGCAGTTAGGTGCGTTATCAGAATTATTATTTACGCTCCTACCTTCTGCTGCATTGTCAGGATGTTCTCCACTTGTGTTCCAAGCAGTGTTTGCAATTGCACGCTCCTCACTATGTCCACTTACTCCAAAGTTCATGTTTGGCGTATTATTAATGCCAAACGCATCCACCTTTTGAGAAAGAGATTCCACGCGCCCTAGAAGAACCTGGACAAGGGCGGTAAGGTTGCCAATAGCGTTGTCCTGTGCTCCGCTAGAATCCTCCTGTTGCATAAACAAACTTTGAGATGCCGCTCCGGTCAAATTCGCCATATCATACGACTTCCACAAACTAGGTAAACCACAAAACGAAACACCAAATAACAAGCGAAATGACACTATGAGAGCCGACAACTTTAAAATGACAAAACGGATTTAATAAAAGTTAACGCTTTCAGCGAAGATAGTACTCCACCTTCTTCAGACAAACAAGAGTAATTGATCACAAAAACATTTATAAGTGTTTAGTAACAATCCAATGACCAATCAAAGTGCATTTAAGCTACCTTTTTCCATGACAACCTTAAAGAAATATGTTAATTAAATAACACAGTAGAAAACTAACACTCCAACTAAAACTTATAACAATACATTCCTACTAAAACAACTGATAAACATACAGACCAGTAAAAATGATTTATATAAATCACTATCAGATTGATAAAATTAATCAGATATGTCAAAAGGGAAATAGTAAAGAATATTATAATTTAAATAAAATATATAAAATTCGGTAAATACTACATCATAAGAAATTAATTCCCGAATAACATACTAGGCTTCAGCATATCAAATATATTACAGTAATAAAAATTATTATTATTATTATTTATTTCATCAGTTATAATACTTCATTGTTCCTCACATACATTTTTAAAGCCCACCTATTATTCCTAACTCAGAGATTTCTTTAATTGCAAAAGATACTCCTCCTATCTTTACTGTATCATCCAGACACTAGTACAAATATGATCTTTCCATAACTGCATACTGATTTTCATTCCATAACTATCCCATAATTTCTTATTGATTGTTTTATTCCTTTTCCCAATCTAATATTTTCCTTATTTTCCTGTATGTCGGTCCACATAGTATCTCTCCCTTAGAAATATCTAAACCTTATGATATGATAAAATAATCCATTTCAGTCTTATATACACCACAACTATAACTCCACAAATTATTATTCCAAATCTTTATATTGCCACATTTATAAATTCAGATATTTCCTTTCTTCATCTTTTCTCCTCTGAAATCATAATTAAACCTTCTTGTTAATATTATATCAATTACTGCACAGTCTAGAATTTTATTACTAAATTTTCCCTTTGTTTACTTGTAACATAGGCATACAGTGCTTTAATTCTCTAAACTTGATTATGTCATCTGAGTCTTAACATTTTTATTTATTTATTTATTTTACATTTGTTAACCGGGGGTGTCTGACTGAGCTGAAAAGGCCCTTTTTCAGCAGAGACCCGGGGAGAAAAGCTCCACAAAGAAAAATTTCAGATATATTTAGTTTTTTAGACATGATCAGTAAACACAGAAATTACAAAATACATGTTTTTACAGTGGTATACGGCATATCAACAATTACAGTGGAGAGAACAAACAAAAAAATATTAATTTAAAAGTAAAGGTAATTAATAGATTTGTGTTGTACAGCTGAAATTTGGAACATAGGTAGAATACATACATAGTACACAGGTACAGTACATACATTGTAGATTAGCCAGTGTTTGTGAGTAAGATTGAAAACTATTATCAAGTACTCTAGATTTAGTATGTATACCTTATCCGCTTTCACTAGCCTGGGGAGCAATCATGGCAGTGCCAACTTTGCTTGAGGTGTTGCCTGATAAGGTCTTTAAAGGAGGCTTTGGATAATGTGTTTTGAATGCTAGTGTGGACAGAGTTCCATTTTTTAGCCACTGAACTACTATATAGTGCATCTCCAATGCTATTGTAGCTGTTGGTGACTTCTAGTAGTAGTTTGCTTGATGATATAAGAGGCCTTTTGGCTGAGTGATGTACTAGGTGTTTGAGGGCAGGACACTTATTGGGGAGGTAATAGATAGAATGACAGAGGCAGAGCTGATTGTAGGTTAGGAGGTTGGGCAGTTCAAGCCAGTGGAGCTGTCTCAAAGAAGTACAATGATGAGTTCTATATTAGCAATTTGCAGCAAAGCGGGCAATTCTGTTATAGCAAGCTTCCAGTTTGCTTAGTTCAGTTTTGTTGAGATTAGTCAGAATGGGAGATGCATAGAGTAGGGTGGATAGAAGTTGGGAGCGAGCAATGGCTGATCTTGTGTTGTTGGTAAGAAATGGTTTGATACGGTAGAGTTATCCCAGTTTGGCATGTACTTTTTTAATAGTTAAGTTGAGATGACTATCAAATTTAAGTGGAAGTCTATGGTTATTCCCAATAGCTTAGCCTGTGCCACTTGAGCGTTTGGAGTAGCATTTGTGGAGTAGATAGTGAATTGACTGTTATCAGTGTTTTTGTTAGAACTGGTTATACTCATAAGCTGAGTTTTCTTTGGACTGAGGATAAGTTGGGCTTTGGTAAGGTAGTTTTCAATGTCAGAGAATGCTAGTTGAGTTGTTTGCAGGAGGGTGGGAATGTTTTGTGCAGCACAGATTAAGGTAGTGTCATCTGCATACTGAATGATAGATGCATGCTGTGTGGAGGTATGGAAGTCATTTGTGAAGACTGTGAATAGTAGTGGTCCTAAGATAGAACCCTGTGGGACTTCTATAGTTATGGGCAGCTGAGGAGAGAGAAACTTTTCCCATTTCACAGCTTGGTACCTGTCAGTTAAGTAGCTTTGGAACCAGGTAAGAGTGGAATTTGATAGGTGATATTGGTTTAGTTTGTTTAGCAGGATTTGGTGTGAGACTGTGTCAAATGCTTTGGACATATCCAAAAAAAGAGTTGACACCTGTAGGCTTTCATTTTTGAGATGGTTTACTGTGTCTATGAAGCAGAGGAGGGCTGTAGTGGTACTATGGGCAGGTCTGAAACCATGCTGAGTAGGTGACAGGATGTTGCTGTCTAGGAGATAGTTTAGCATATGGGTATGGATGCATTTTTCTAGGATTTTGGCCAGGGGGGAGAGTAAAGCAATGGGTCTGTAGTAATTAAGTTCAGTGGGGGTCCTGCCTTTATGTATGGGTGTAACATAGGATATTTTCCAGCGTTTGGGCACATAGTTTTCAACAATTGATCTGTTTATGAGAGTGGAGACTGGGATAGAAATAGCATCTGCTGTGAGCTTCAAGAAATAGCTGGGGAGTAGGTCGGCTGCTATTGATGAGATTTTTAGTTTGGAGAGCATGCTTTTGATTGAAGTGGTGGAAACTGTTTTGAGGGTGAAGCTTGTATTAGTGTTATTTGTGTTGGGGGGGATAGTGAGGAAGTAACTGTCCTGTGATACTAAGGATAGAATTGAGTTCACAAAGTGGGAGTTGAATTGTGTTTCAATGGGAACTTTAGTGTCAGGGGTGGTTGGTTTGGGGGTAGCCTTTTGGGTGGATTTTAGTAGCTGGTTTACATTTTTTAAAAATTTTTGGGGGTTGTGTTCATATTTAGTTTGTAATTTTGTTTAGTAGGATTTTTTGTCCAGCCTAATGCATTTTTTGCATGGTTGCGCAGCTCTTGGTACTTAGTTAGGCTTTGTGTTTCTTTGTTTTTTTGATAGTAAAGCAGCCAGGCGATGTCTCTGGACTTGAGGATTTGTTTGGTTTCTTTACTGAGCCAGGGGTTTGTAGAGGTTCTAACCTTGATTTTACGCAATGGAGCAACAGTGTCTAGGTGTTGTAGAATTGTTTTGTTGAAATATGCTACAGCCTGGTCAAGTGGGAGGGTTTTTAGGGGGGTCCAGTCACAGCTACAGAGTAAAGTGTTGAGGACCTCAGGAGAGATTTCTTTTTTGTTTCTAGTGGATATATAGTTAGTGGTTTTGCATATGCTTGTTCTACTATGTATAAAGTATATTATTATGTTGTGTGGTCACTTAAGGTGTCTGGGAGACTGCCTGTGTGAGGGTAAAATGTGGGGTTGTTAATTAGGACCCAGTCAAGGATGGCTTCACTTTTAGATTTTTTATCACATCTAGTTGGATTTTGGACTAGCTGCTGGTAGCCATGGAGATTTATTAGATTACTTGGTGGTTCTGATATACAGGTGAACCAATCTAGGTTGAAGTCCCCCGGAATAAGGGTTTCTTGTGAGTATGTGGAAGAACACCAGGATAAGAAGTCTTCAAGACTAGCAGGTGTATTACCAGGTGGAATATAGATCACAGTTGTGGTGATGATCTTTTTAGGGTGAAGTTGAAGTTGTGAGATAAGTATGTCCCAAATATTGGGGGAGGGGTAGGAGTTTGGTAATTGACAGACAGTTAAGTTGTACTTGTACAGTAAGGCAGTTCTAACCCCTTTACGAAGTGGTCTGTCTTGTCTAATGATATTGTAGCCAGTAGTGAGAACGTCTGAGTTAGCTATGTTTTTATTTAGCCAGGTTTCTGGTAAAGCAACTATGTCTGGGGAGTAGTGTGCTATTGTGGCCTGGAGTTCAGGTATTTTATTTTTGATACTTCTAATATTAATATTTAGCATTAAAAGTTGGTTGGTTTTGCTGCTGTTGTTGATTTGCCCAGGAATGAAGAAAGTGGGGGTGTTATGTTCTGACATTTGTGTTGGAGCAGTTTGTGTTGGACAGGATGAATTTGGGTCTGGGTTGGGGTGGATATCGCCAATTATGGTGAGCCTGGTGTTAAAATGGTGATACAGATGTTGGAGTTTGGTGAGGAGTGTGAGAAAGTATTGTGTTTTTTTGGAGTAGGAATGAGAGCATGTGTGTTTAGTTCTGAATTGGTCCATTATGTAGTTCTTGAACAGTTGTGGGCATATATTATAATGTGTGGTGTATGTATATGAGAGTGCATAATGCAGTGCTGTGCTACTAAGTTTAGGGATATTGCTAGAGTGATAACTTGTGGTGTTGTAAAGAATTTTGAGAAGACAGTCTAGACATACTTTTATGATAGTCATGGTTATAAAGTTTAAATTGGTTCTAGGTGGGGGGCGGGGTCTGAATAGGAATTATAGGGTTGCACTGTATGTGGATGGGGAAGTAGTGTGGGTGATGTAAAAAATGCCTAGTGGGAATGAGAGTGATTAGGAGTATTTTGTGTGGAGCAAGTTGGTGTGGTATAATGTGATATGACTTGAGGAGCTGTGATTGGTGGAGGTGATGTGAGGGTGAGCTGTGGGTGTGGCTGTGATTACTATAAATGTAGAGATAGTGGGGGCAGGAGGGAATAGGGGGCAGGGCAGTGGAGCAGAGAGATCCTGAGCGTTAGCGAGGGCGAACGGAGAGGGGCAGAGCACACCAAGACAAGAGAAAAAAGTATTACTTTATAAATCTGAACACTTTAAACAAATTTCTGAGGTCTAATGGCTTACCAGCAAGCAGAATGTAATTGCTGAAGAGCACTTGTGTCCTGGTGGGAGACTAGAAATTTAAAGATGGCTCCATACTCAGCAAGATTCTAATATTGGCTTAGTATTAGGGGAGTGAGATAGCACAAGGGGTGTAAACCAGGTGGAATGCAAAGAAATCAGAGGCAATCAGTGGAAATCAGTGAAGGCCTCAGAGGGGGTAAGTAATAATTCAAACTACCTGTAAAGTGAAGGAGAGAAGAGACAGCAAAGTTTATGAAGGTTGACTTGCTGACTAGTAACCAGTTTGTGCACAGATTAGAGTAGGGAGATACATTAGCAGTGAAGGGGAATGTATAGAGATGCAAATAAACAGGTGGGCCTCCAATTGATACAAACTAAGGCAGAAAGCACTGAGAGGGCTGCTTGATGGTTAATTTAGTCACAGGGATCTGAATTAAATGTATACTGTCTATTGGACAGTTAGGATTACTGCACTAGCTGGGGGGAGGGCACACAGCTACAACAGTCAGTTTTATTAGCAAGCTGAGAACTACTAAGAAATACTACTAATGTAATAGCTTCACTCTCAAAACATACAAGTAGAATGCCTGGGTGGACTGACCCTGCTCATGATGCTCAAAATGTATATCTTTGTTTAGTTTGCAGTACTGATTCCTTCTTATACTGTATGGGTGGAGTGGTAGCCGCATATTGCAGATTTGCTTGAGTGTGTTCCTGCTCTTGAGGCTCAAAATGTATATCCTTGTTTAATTTGTAGTACTGATTCCTTCTTATACTGTATGGGTGGAGTGGTAGCCGCATACTGCAGGTTTGCTTGAGTGTGCTCCTGCTCTTGAGGCTCAAAATGTATATCCTTGTTTAGTTTGCAGTACTGATTCCTTCTTATACCATATGGGTGGAGTGGTAGCTGCAGACTGCAGATTTGCTTGAGTGTGCTCCTGCTCTTGAGGCTCAAAATGTATATCCTTGTTTAGTTTGCAGCACTGATTCCTTCTTATACTGTATGGGTGGAGTGGTAGCTGCAGACTGCAGATTTGCTTGTGTATGCTCCTGAGGCTCAAAATGTATATCCTTGTTTAGTTTGCAGTACTGATTCCTTCTTAAACTGTATGGGTGGAGTGGTAGACACAGACTGCAGATTTGCTTGTGTGTGCTGCTGAGGCTCAAAATGTATATCCTTGTTTAGTTTGCAGTACTGATTCCTTCTTAAACTGTATGGGTGGAGTGGTAGCTGCAGACTGCAGATTTGCTTGTGTGTGCTCCTGAGGCTCAAAATGTATATCCTTGTTTAGTTTGCAGTACTGATTCCTTCTTAAACTGTATGGGTGGAGTGGTAGCCACAGACTGCAGATTTGCTTGAGTGTGCTGAGCAAGCAGAATGTAATTGCTGAAGAGCACTTGTGTTCTGGTGGGAGACTAAAACTAGTTCAAAAAATAGTTCCACACTATTTAAAAAATAGATAATCTTACCATCATTGCCAATGTTGCACTTAAAATTTTCACTGACTTCCTACAAAGTACAGGTATGCCAGAACATAGTTCTTTTCCTAGGTTCCATATTGTATCTGCTCCCCAAAGTTTCTTTGTAATCTCTGTTGTTGTGTCAACATTTTTTATATCTGCCAATATTATTATGTCAACATCACACTTAATGTAACAATTTAGGATGCCTATTCTTTTACTTATATTTTAATACCATTTACATTTACTGAAAGAACTTTGAAGTTGTCCTTATGTCTATTTTGTAACTTCCCATAAATGATGTAGATGTGAAGTATTTATCTCATTTGTATTATCCATTTCCTTTTTTCTCTTTTACACTTATCCCTTTCAAGTTTCTTTTTTTCTGTATCTTATACTTTTGCCAGTAGAACTCTTTTTACCTATTTTTCAGTTTATATCTTCCTACAGTTATTTCAGAACCTTCTTCTATATTATCTTGTTTCATTTTTCTCTTTATCCGTCTTTATTGTTACCCTGATCTTGCTTCCCTACTTCCTCTTTATCTTTTACTGGGACTGATTCTGTCTGCTCTTCTCACTTTTGTTTTCTTCTTTTTCATGATTACAATCCATGAATAAATGCACAATTGTATTACATTTATAACATTTCTTTTCACTCTTTTGTGAATCTTAACCTGTTTCTCCACAAATATAATATTCCCTGTTATCAGAGTTACTTATCAAATGATCATCGTTCCACAGAAAAAAATGTTTTAGGTTATCACCAATATTATACAATATCCCTGTTACCTTATGCTTTTATCATGCCAGGCATATGAATACTTTTATCTTTCTCCATTTTCAGTACAATATGACAGTCCCATCCACCAGTCCATAATCCTCTGCTGTCATACACTTTGCTAATGTCCATGACTTCTTTGCAAAGTTTGCTTAAATGTCTCTTTAAAGTTTAATTTTAAACTTCAGTTTGAAATTGAACATGTATTTTCCTTTTGTTTCTCCATGAAATGCTTTAACAACATAAGGATTGCATGGATTACAGTTCTACTTCTTTTCCTACACCCCCCAAAAACTTTCCAGAACAGAAACAGTCTGAAAAATAACATTGCAAAATTTCTCTTTATGAATAAGAATAAGGGCTTTTACATCAGGAGCCCAAATTAAATATCTGTTTCTTTTTCTTTGTTTTGAATTATTCCCATTTGTTTTCTTTGAGTGCTGATATTTTTTTTCCTCTTTTCATCTCTTATTGTTGCAGATTCCTTAAGGGTCAAGGCACATTATTTCTTTTTCTGGTTATCTTCTTTTAAAATGGCAGCCAATTCCTCTTTATTTGCTCAAATTTTTTTTTATTTTCAATTAAAATAACATTTACATAATATTTTTAAATATCATTTTAAAAAACTGTATCCAATATTTACAATAGCCTGACTTTCAGTTATATACACTGCATGTTATTAAATATAGAATTAACAGATCAGTTATCAGAGATACAATATTGATTATTGCAGAGTGTCCAACAAAGATATAACTTTCTTGCAGTGATTATTTATCAATGGCCTGGGATTGACTCGTAGTTCTTTGATTTTTATTTCCATCGATGCAGTTGTCTTCAGTAAAGTGTAGAATTCTTCCAAGGCTGGGGGTGTATATGAATTCCACCTTCCTATTATGCATTTCCTAGGTACAGCAAGTGTTGTCCATAAAAATTACATATTTGTCTTATTTAGGTAGATATCTTCATTTACATTTAGTATAATCAATGTTTTGTTAAGGTAAAGGATTCATTAAATAAAGCTTGTAAAAAATGATTGATTCCATTCCAATATGATTTAATTTTATTATATTCATAAAAAAATAATCCAGTCTGCTTTATTTGACTTTTTGCACCTCCAGCAAAAACCATTTGTAGTAGCACTGATCTTTTTATTTCTATCTGATGTTAAAAATGCTCTATGTACATATTTCCAGTTAAATAGTTTCCAGTACTGTGTGTTAGAGGTGTAATTAACTGATAGTAAGATGTTAGTTTTAATTTCTTCTGTTAACTGCAATGACTGACCTTTTGTTAAGAACTGCCAGTATGATGGTTTAGGAATTGTTTTATATGTTATTAACTCTTTATATAGATTTGAAATGGAATTTTTTCTTTTCATAACTATTATATATAAATTCATACAGAAAACTTATTAGATATGGAATATCTTTAAATGAGGCATTATTAATTAATCTGCATAAATCTTGGGTGTACATTAGAATGCTTTGTAAGGTTAACAAGTCCTGTGATGGAATGTTTTAAGCAGTTTTTATCATATGTATATCTAAAACATTTAATTTATTTACACATTAAAACTAGCATAAAAATCCATTTTGTTCCCAGAAGGGTATTGTTTCCCTACATATTTTGTGAGGAAAGTTCTTAGTGATGGTAAATGGGGTTAAAAGGTCAAACCAAAGTTTTAGATCTATGTTAGCACTGATAAGTTTCCTAAAGGAATTGGTGTAATGGTTAATCAGTGTTGTTTTAGAAGGTTTTGTTATATTATATTGTATACTTATGCATAGTATGTACCAGGGATTGTTTGATTTGTCTGTTATTAAAAAATAATTAACAGATTAAATTCATTTGTTAATATAGTCATTGTTAATTCTTTCCAGTTGGCAAACTAATTTGGGTTTATCCAGTCTATTGTAGTTTTAAGCACAGATGCTTTTATATATGTTTCTATTTCTGGGAAGTTCAATTCTCCTTGTTTCCAGGGTCTAATGTGATGAGTTAGAGCTACTCTATTCTTTTTGGGATATCATAAACATTTTATTAAACATGAGTTTATTTCTTTAAGAATGCATCTTTCAGGAATTAACTGTGTTGCTAATGCTACATATAGTATTTTTGGCAATAAGACCATTTTTATTAATTGCAATCTGTCTTCAAAAGTTAATATATTTTTTCCACTTTTCTATATATGTTTATTGTTTTAATCATTTTTTATAATTTATTAATATTGTTCCGTTTATATTTTTGCATAACACTATTCCTAAATAATTTAGCGTAAGTTCTTGTTTTCCTGTGATGGAATTATTTGTAATGTTTATTTTTTTTTTATTTAAAAATAGAAATTTAGATTTTGATCTATTAAAGTGTAGACCTGAAATTTTATAAAATTCTCCATTACTTCTTGCTCTCCTAATGACTCTCTGGAGTTTGATAGGATTAATAAAATATGATCAGCAAAAAGCATTATTTTAGATATGTACTGGTCATAGACTTCTATTCCTTTTATTCTTGGATTATTGCGTATTATTTCTGCAAGTATTTCTATAGCCAAAGCAAATAAAATAGGAGAAAGGGGGCATCCTTGTTTAGTACTTTCGTTATATGGATAGATTCTGAGGTGAAAGGACCTAATTTAATGTAGGCTAAGTTATTAATATATATATTTTTTAGTAATAAGGTGAAGGGAAGAGGAAATTCAAATAATGCTAAAGTTTTAAATAGATATTCCCAGTTGAGGGAATTGAAGGCTTTTTTATGTCTAATCCAATTACAAGTGTTTATCTTCTTTATTCACATAATCTATAAGAGTAAGTATCCTTTTAATATTATCATGTGTGTGCCTGTTATATAAAAATCCACTTTGATCATTATTAATTGTCTTTGAAAGTGGGATTTTCAGTCTATTAGCTAGTATTGACATGCATATTTTGTAATCATTATTCAGTAATGATATAGGTCTGTATGAGGTGCAAAGGTCTGATGGTTTATTTTCTTTTAGAATTGGTGTTATGAGAGAGTATTTCCATTAGGGTGATATTTTGGCTTCTGACTGGACTTCTAGCAAAGTTTTATGAAAAAGTGAGATTATTGTTGAAAGGAAGAGTTTGTAAATTCCCGTAATTATACCATCTGTCCCTGGAGCTTTGTTAGATTTACTTTCTTTTATCTTGTCAACAATTCCTTTGTAGAATATAGGTTTTTCTAGGTCTAGTTTTAAGTTTTCTGGATTTTTTTTTATATTGCTAAGGTTTGTATCTAAGTTTATTTGGTTGGTGTCTAAATCTTCTTTTTTTAAGTCTTCCATATAATGGAACCAAAATGTTTCAAGGATGTCTCCTATATCTGATACTTTTTCCCTTTCTTTTCATGATATATAATACTAATGTTATTTGCTTTAGACTGTATTTTAATTCTTGTAGATAGGTTATGTAGCTATCTGGGGGAGGTGGCTAATGAGTTTATTTTTAATTTTTCCAAGTCTAGACAAGTTTTGTATGTTAGAATTTCATTTTATTTTTTATTTAATTCCTCTATTTCTTTTTTGATTTCTGGACAATTCTGTTTTTTTTTTAGATTTTGCTGTCAAGAGTCTGGTTTGTAAGTCTAATGATTCAGATTCCCACTCTCTAACTTTGTTTTTGTACCAGCTAAGGGTCTTACCAAATAAATACGCTTTTAGTGAGTCCCAAACCATGACTCTACAGATTTCTGTTGTATTATTAATTTCAAGAAATAATTGTAGTTCTGACAACATCCAGGGTCTGAATTCTTTAATTTTCGTGATATATGATGGAATTCTAGTTGAGAGGATTAAAGGTTTAAACTTTATTTGGAGCTTCATTATCAGAGAGTCATAATCTGAGAAGGGGCATGGAACTATTGAGAAGTTGAGGATTTTTGTTTGTAAATCTTGAACTACAAATAATTTGTCTATTCTGGTTTGTGTTCCAAATCTATGGTCTTTATGGGAAAATAATAAGGAATTATTATCTTTTACTTTACAAAGTGTCTATTAAATGAAATTAATCAATCCATCTTTTTAAGGATTTTGAAATAGTTGCTATGAGAAAAGACTTCTTGGTGGTTTCAGAAGCTTCTAAGGTACAATTAAAGTCTCCTCCCAGTATAAGATTGTCTTTATAATTGTTGGAAATAAAATCTAGATGTTTTTAGCCATTCCTGCTCCAATTCCTGGGAACCAATATAGATTAGCTAAGGTCTATATTCTGTTATTAAATTTAATTATAACAAATGCTAGTAGACCTTCTTTGTCTTCATATATATAAATAACTTTTGGAGTGATTATGTTTTTCTTCCAGAGAATTGAAACTCCTTTTGGCTTTGTTCTGTAGGAGGATTGAGCTAAGACTGCGTAGTCCTTAGGGTTCCAAATAATGCTATCATTAGTCTTAAAATGCATTTCCTGGATAAATACTACTTGCGCCTTATTTAGATTTAAATATTTTAGTAAGTTTGATCTTTTATTTGCATTATTTAAGCCATTAGTATTTAATGATAAGAATGTTAAATCCATTTCAAGTTATTATTGGAAGAAACATTTTGCTTCTTTTTTTTATTTTGATTATAGTAGTTATAACATATTCTCTGATAACATTGAATGTTATTTTTATGTGTATAAACTTGGGAGTGTATTTTAATGTTCTTTCTTTAAATACAAGTAGGGTAAAATTCTGGTCAGGCTTTAAAAAAGTACTTCTATAAAACATTAATTCTAAAGTACCAAATACAAGTAAATATGAATTTCCCATTAAACATGGAATGAAAGTCATTCATAATCCAAGAGATGAAAATAGATCTATTGGATTATCACTCATACCTTTAACCAACAATATTAACTGAGCTCCATATGTTAAATTATTTTATAGAGAATTTTCTTAAAAGAGATATGAAATTCTATATTATTCTGTTATTATTCTATAGTATTTTATATATCAGGATGGAATGTTAGTAGTGTAAACAGTTATTATGTTGACTTAGAAAATATCCAATATTTAGTTATCCTTAAGAGATCCCAAATATGTCAGATATGTCATTTCAGATAAATTAAATGCAGCAGAGGAGAATACACTAAACAAGCCTACAACAAATATATTAATACCAAAATAATTTGACTAAAAGAACTCTGTGGGAGACAATGAGTGATTACCAATGGAATATAAATTTACAGTAGGTGTACTGTCTTCCTTTACTTTCCCACTCTTCAGCTCACCAACTTCAACTTACACTTATGAAAAGACATGGCTTATCAGTGGTATCCTGACTCTGACTAGAGGCACCCTACATTCTAGTGTGCAGTGCTTTTACATATTTATAGATTTACAAAGCAGAGTTTAAGAATGAACTATGATCACCCTGACAATTCCCACCCTGCATAGGGCACCTCCTGCTTTCAGAATGGGTAATCACATTAGGTCTAGAATGAATGTGTAGGTACCCATATGGTAATCAAGACTTACCTTCGGTAAGTATTAATCAAATAGTACTCGACCAACAAAAACAGAGAAAAAGGTGCCCTGTAAAACAAACTTAGACCACAAATTATGCAAATGAAGCACCTGAAGCCAAGAACTGCTCGAGCACGACTTTATTACTTCCATAAAATTAAAATCACAATAAGCAACGATCAACGCTTAACTTGTTCTCTGCGTTTTTCATTATCAATGTAACTTCCTCAGCAACAGTTGCTGAGGAAGTTACATTGATAACGAAAAACGCAGTGAATAAGTTAAGCGTCTATTGTTGCTTCGTTGCTTATTATGATTTAAATTTTTTGGAAGTAATAAAGTTGTGTTCAAGCAGTTCTTGGCTTCATGTGCTTCATTTACATAATTTATTAATCAAATAGTGCTTAAAGCATCTTAGAGAGTACTCGGGGCAGTTAGAATACTCTTAAGCCTCTCCTCCCTTGACCAAAAGCAGAGATATTCCTTCTCTTTCTTTCCCTTGTTTTAAATCAGTACTAATAAAAGAAATTCAGCAAACATAGGTAAACAGAAATAACATTCAGTAGTCCGTCTTTTACATGACTCGCAATCCATTAAACAAGTCAATGACTAACATCACTTTAGTAAACATTATAAAGACAAATTAGAAATAATTTCCTAGCTCTTTAAATTTTCTGATAAAGCAAAAAGTTAACAATAAGCTATTTTAACTAAAAGTGTAAAGCATTTAAATTTTTCCTTGCATGTATACATTTCTACTTATATTGTAGTGTCAATAGCTGTCTTTGAAATCTGTACAATACTTCACTTCTTCAAATCTTTCCTTTTTCAATTCAGGTTTTGTTTTGTCAAAACGGCAACAATATTTCAAGGGCACAATTAATATTTAGACGTATGGTCATGGTGGTGTAGCGGTTAGCATTGTCGCCTCACAGCAAGAGGTTCTCCCATTCGATTCTCAGCTGGAGCACCTTCTGTGTGGAGTCTGCATGTCCTCCCCATGGTCGAGTGACGTATAAACACATGCAGGTAGGTGCATACGTAAATGGGTGTGTCTTCTTTGAAGGTTGGGCATCTGGCTGGCAACTCGGCACTGTAAAAATCCACTGCCAATCATTAGCGGACCTGAGTTCCGCTGTGGTGACCCCTAACCAGTAAAAGCTGAAAGACATTACTTTTTACTGATGTTTCAAATAAATAACTTGTCAGTTGCCAATTGAGTTCATTTAGAATGTATGGTTAGTGCAAATATAGCATGCTGCAAAAATAATATGTATTTTTACGTGTGCTCTAGAGACTGTCATATGCAAGTGACATATATAATGTAACATATATAGAGCAGATAGCTTATGGATTCAGGTTGTTAAAGTAAGTTATGCTTATTAATCAGGCAGTTTCATTTAAGTTCACAAGTAATTTGGGGACATTTCAGTTGAGTTTCCAGGAATGTGTAGTCCAATGTGAGTAAGTGAGTCCACTTTTCCACATAAACATGTGTCACAAATCATTAAACAAAGCAGAGTCTTACATCTGTCTAATAATCATTATAAAGGCAAATAATAGTAATTTCCTAGCTCTTCAAACTTTCTGATATCGCAAAATGTTGACAGTAAACTATTTTAACTGTAAGTCTAAAACATTTCAATACTTCCTTGTGAGTATACATTTTTACTTATACTGTAGTGTTAAGAACTGCCTTTGAAATCTATGCATTACTTCACTTCTTTCAAGTCATTCATTTTACAGTTCAGATTATATTTTGTCAAAATGTCAATAGCATTTCAAGGGCACATTTAATATTTAAACTGATATTTTAAATGAATAGCTACCAGTTACCAAGTGAGTTTGTACAGATTGTGAGGTAACTGCAAAGATAACGTTGCAAAAAGTAATATGCATATTTTCATATGCTCTAGAGACTGACAATTTCAAGTAACATATAAAATGTAACTTTAACAGTGCAGACAGCTTGCGAAATCAGCATGTTAAAGTGAGTAACACTTTTTTAATCAAACAGCTACATTTCAGTGCACATGTAGTTTGGGAACCTTTCAGTTGTGTTTCCAGGAATATGTAATCCTATGAGGATAAATCATAAAATATTTACAAATAATCCTATTATGTATTTATTTTACCTTGCTTAGGTTGTTTTTCATTTTAATAACTAAATGACATTTCTTTTTCTTATTATTTGTTATCTATGAGGCTAAATACACTTCACAGGTTCATACTGTCCTTAGAAACTGCAGCAGTTGTTTAATGTTGCTATGGCAATGCAAATAGAATGTGAGGAAAGCTTCACTTCTCTTAACCAACAGTACATTTTTCCCTCCTTTTTTAAGTATTTGTTAATACTAAAAGGAAATAAATCAAACTGTGGTGGTGGTGCTGCAGTAGCATTGTCGCCTCACAGTAAGATGTCCCGTTCGATTCTCAGCTAAAGTGTTCTGTGTGGAGGCGTGTGAATGGGCATGCCTTTGTTGAAGGTTGTGCATCAGAGCTGGCAACTCAGTACGTAAAAATCTACTGCCAATCATTAGCGGACTGGAGTTCTGCTGTGGCGACCCCTAACCAGGAAAAGCCGAAAGATACAACAACTAAAAGGAAATAATTCAAAGGACATATGTACATGAATGGAGCATTTCAGAGTTAATCACAAACATGTCCCCAATCCCAATAAGCATAACAGTGACTATCATTAATCTAATAAATATTGTAAAAATTAATTAAGTTCACTATTCCAATTAGTCTACCTTAAAACTAGATTTAGACTATTATTTAGCTATGTATAGATAGTGAGTTATTAAATATATACAGACTATATTAGTATAGTAAATAGGAGAGAATTTAGAAAGGGAGACGATGCAGTTAAAATAAATAATGAGAATTGAGAGAAGAGAGAGAAAGAAAAGAGAAAATTAAGAGAAAATACACATATACTGTGTATGTTGATTTACAGTATAAATATTTTATGTGCTATATAACCCTCCTTCTGTGAAATAAAAGTACCCTGTTTTACATACCTGAGGTAATGTGAAAACTCTTGTGTCATCTATTTTCAAAAAATATAGATAAAGAGTTCAGTAGTCAGTTACCTTTGTTTTAAAATTCCAAGCAGTAAAATTGGTCCTTTAAAGTAATGTTAAAACAATTCATATCATAGTAGATGCTTTGAGAGATTTGGCTGTAACATTATCAGTCTTTTGCTTCTTCTTTTTAATGTCTGTCCAGACATTTGTTTCTTTTGTTCTCTTGAGAGAAGGTGACATCCAATCCATATCTTCTGGTAAAGTAATCACATTATTAGTTTTAATAAATGACGAGGCTTCCTCTAAGTCAGTAAAAGTCCTCATCTCGTTGGCATACAGTATTCTTATCTTAGCTGGATATGCTAGTTGTGCCTTGATGTTATTTTGTTTCAAAAACTTTATCATTGGCCACACTTTTTGTCCATTATTCTAGATGAATAGTCACTATCAAATTTTATCAGGCTCTGTTTATATTTTAGAGGTTCCTTCCTCCAAGCAGATTTTAAAATCAGTTCCTTGTCCAAGTATGAAAGAAATTTGATAATTATTGACCTAGGAGGAGAGTTTGAGTTAGTGGCATGTTTCCCAAGAGCTTTGTGAGCCCTTTCAATGTCAAAGGAAAGTATTTATTTTAAATATAAAAGTCAGGGATCCAGCTTGATAAAAAGGAAATAATATCCTCATCTTCTGTGTTTTCAGGTAATCCGAAAATCCTGATGTTATTTTCCTATCCCTATTTTCCAAATTATCTACTTTATTAACCAACCACGTCTTTTGTTTAAGAAGCAGTTCTTTCTGTGTTTCCTCTTCCTTAAGTTATTTAGAGAAACCTCTATTCCTGTTATCCTTGCCTGTTGTTGTAGCATTTCCTAGAGGGCGTCAGCCTGTTTTTGACTGCTTGTTTTAAGATTTTCTAGGTTCTCTTTAAAATCATCCATCTTCAAAGACAACTCCTGCAGGGTAGGCGTCATCTGTTGTAGTTCCTTCTTTAAGGCAGCATCCTGGTGAGAATTCCTTGAGTTGCTCATTTTAACAAGTGAATATATCTCCAAGCTTTTTGACAGGAAATTATTTGTAAAATTTCACCAAAGTTTCTAATTATGTAAATTAGTCCTTTATCTATAAGATTTTATACTTTGAAAAAAAAAATAATAATATTTTTTTCTGTCTTATTTAATGAGTTATATGGATCTCTAAAATACTGCTGCTTTCATTTAGCCATTCAGCCCCCCCCCCCCACAGCTGATTGGATTCACCCACATGAAGCATTGTTTCCACTCTCTGGCTCACTCTACAATAACAATTCACCCAAAGTATCATCACACAGCCCTCCCGACCAGAGGGCTATAATAAAACATCCATCATCATTTTGAACATTTGCTCCCAATGAAACAAACAAATGTTGCTGAAACAGCTCCCCAGGTTCGTGTAGATCTTCAGAAACTGCACTGGCATTCATCTCTGTTCTTTCTGCCATCTTGGATCTCCTTGAGTGTTGTTCTCCTAGCTGCCATTGTGCTAAAGAGTAGGTGAAGTTCCCTGATGCCCTGGCCAAATTTCTCCTAGAAGTATAAATACCATCTTTGGTATCTTAGGAAAAGAGGCTATTAGCCTAGTGGGTCTAATCTGTTCAACAAAGGAAAAATAAATAAAAAATAAATAAATCTTCCAAAGGAAAAATAAATAAATAATAAATAAATCTTCAACTAATCAAATTCCAAACCAAAGGGTAAAAATCAGACAAACTATTCAGTAAAAACTGCAACAAAACTCAGCCAAGTTAAAGTTTTCACTGTGTGATACTTTAAAACTCCTGTAAAGGAGGCTCATGGGATATATGAAAATGACCCCTTAAGAAAATCAAGTGTTTCAGTTACATGGCTTCTGAATGCCCAGGAGTTTTTAGTTTTTACTTTTTCAGTCTTTATAGCTACATTCTGGCCAAAAAAGTGATTTGGTATACAAGGCCTAAACAGAGCAGAATTATATACCCATTGATGCTTTTGTGACACGTTATTTCTAATATATTACTTTATTGTGATTTGAAAAGATTGCAGACAGAGATAAGACTGCACATATATGGATAATTGACTTCTGGTGCATTTTTCAGCAATTAATTCAGTTAGTCTCACTTCATTTGGGCAGACAGCCTACATAGTATCTGTACAAACATCTTTAACAAACACTCGCTTCACAAACAGCAGCTTCTATAAAGCTTTTAAATAATCTGAAGTTTTGGCTAAAACTGAAGCATTATCTTGAGTTCTTTGATCTGTGCTTGCAGAGGAAAACAGAAATATTATTATCTAAAATGTTACTTGAAGGAATCGATAGACTAAATTAATAAAACACCATAACGAGCTTGATTTATTAAGACTTCACAATCAACAAGACAATAAACCAGCAAATATTTTGGAATAGTTGAAACAATAATTGTTTTATAGTTGTCATTCAGTCTGCCATTTTCATAGAGAAAATAAGAGTTAAACTGTTGGTAATGTTTTAACCTCATGTAAGTGTAATATTTTTAGCTTTTGTTGCAAACTGTTCTTAAACTGTTTTGTCCTGACCCTTGAATATCTAGCTTATATCTCCTGGTCTCTATCAGTTTTCCTCATTCATTCACTAGGGTAAGAGTCAAGTGGGCAAGGAGTAGTAGCTTTCATCTGTGTAATAGTAGTTTGACTCTTTGGTGTATATGATACCATCCTCGCATGTACCTATACATTTATGTGAAGCATGCAATTGGTTCACAATATGTTGTCCTTCTTCTTGATACACAATCAAAGCCCTATCCACTTACAGAGAGCACCTCTGTATGACTTCAGCCTACTCCAACATGGATAATGTCACACACACACACACACACACACACACACACACACACACACACACACACACACACACACACACACACACACACACACACACGCACGTCCTCCTTGAAGATATATGCACAGACTCTGCTTCTTCATTTCTAACTTGCCCCAATGTGGTCCTAACAAGCATCTGAGCAAGTATGGATAGAATGGGTCATAGTCAGTATATTATCTGTCTGCACCAGACCTGTTTTTAAACCTAAAGCAGTGCACATCCATTTTAAATACTGTAATTAATTACATGTGTAGCTTATGGTGAGTAAATTGTAGAGAGTGAAAATGAATAAGGCACCATAAGTTTATCTTCTTATAACTCAAACTAGAAGGTTCTGCAGTGAAACATAATGCTACTTTTAAGCTGTCTTCAACTATTAATTCTAAATAAAACTCCCAGTAAAACACACAGCATAACTCCTTGATACATAGACAATTGAACAGTGAGCTTAACAGAATAAGTACAATAATTACCAACCCTGTTGGTTAGTTGAGTTATATAGGTTCATAGGTAGGTATTAGGCTATTGGCCCTAGGGCCTATACAAGCCTAGCCAAAAAGGTACCCTGCCTTTTGCCACCCAAGAAAATTATTTTCCTGTGCCCCTGTCAAGCAGAACCACAGAAGTGATCTCCGGGGTGAATTTCCTATTACCTATCCAATCATCAAGATTTTTCTTGAAGAGTGCTAATGAGGAGCTCTGTTTTACATAGATAGGTAGTCTGTTACAGAGTATGGGAAGTCTCTGGGACAGGACTCTATCTCTCCAGCATGTTCTGTTTATTGTGGTGACAAGGTTTAGGTCCCTAGAGCATGTAGCTCGGAGGGATTGGGATTTCTTTAAGTGGAGCATGTCCAACAGCTCTGGGTTTGATATAGCTTTGTATGTTAGACAGAGATCGCCTCTGAGTAGGCGATATGCGACGGAGTAAAGCTGGAGTTTTTTGAGATGGTCTGCATAAGGCATCAGCCAGTAATCCTCTTTATGAGGTATTTTTACAGCCTTTCCAGTTGTTGTAGATGTTTTGTGAGGTACATACCAAAAGGGGCGTTGTACTCTATAATGGGTCTAATGAGTGATGAGTAGAGGGGGAACAATGACCTCTTTTTTTCTGGATAAGAAACCTTTTGTGATGAGGTGTGCCACATAGAAGGATCTCCTGACCACTGTGGCAATGTGATTATCAAAGGAGAGACTACTGTCCACCTGTGTCCCAAGGTCTCTTATCATACTTTCAGTGTTAAGTAGACTACCACCTATGTGGTAGTTCATGGGTACAGAGTTTTTACCAAAGGGGATGACAATGCACTTTTTGGCATTGAGCTTGAGACCATGTTTTTGACACCAGGCATCTGTCTCAGTGAGGCCCTTTTGTAGGATGTCCATATCATTAGGAGTTTCGATTATGGCTCCTAGTTTACAGTCATCTGTGAATTTAGTTAGCCAAAGACCTTCTGTGTTAGCCTGTACTTCAGAGAAGTACATACCAAACAGGAGAGGACCCAGGACTGAACCCTGTGGTACTCCACTTGTCACTGGTCTGAAGTCTGATTTGGATTCTTCTACTTTCACAGTGTGGGTTCTGTCAGTAAGCCAGATGGCAACCCATCTTGTGACATAGGGATTTATACCTAGTTTAGTAAGATTATCTATAATTCCAGAGTGGGGGGTGGTGTCGAACGCCTTGGCGAGATCTAGATAGGCTCTGTGAACCACCTTACCCTCATCTATGGCTTTGGTGACTACTTCAAAGAAGTCTATCAGGTTTAGGAGACATGATCTGCCTTTTACAAACCCAAACTGTGTGGGGTCCAGAGTTTGGAGATCTGCAATGTCTTTGTTTATGAGTTCCATGATGATACGTTCCATGGCCTTGCAGATGAGGCTCATCAGGCTAATGGGGCGGTAGTTCCCTGGGTCTGTTGTGACCCCCCCCCCTTTGTGGAGTGGGATAACTGTCGCCGTGTACCATTCAATGGGCACAAAGCCTAAGGTGAGGCTATGATTGAACATGGTACTTAGGAGGGGTGCCAGTTCATTCTATAGTTCATGTAGAAGGCAGCCTGGGATGTTGTCAGGTCCCATGGATGCTGTGTCCTTGGCTTTGGAGAGTGAGGTTTTTACCTGTGCAGCTATGATTACAGGAACTTTGCATTCTTCTGGTATAAAGATGGGCCCTTTAGGGGGTGAGAGGGGGGTAAAGTTAGCACTGAACCTATCTGCCAGGATGTTGGCAATATCAGTTGGTTCTGTATATTTAGTGTCATTGTGCTGTAACTCAGAGCAGATATGAGTGTTGCCCTTGAGATGTTTGACATAGCTATAAAATGCTTTGTGGTTGTCTTTAGAATCAGTGGCAATTTTGTTTTCATAACTAGCTTTGGAGGATTTTATGAGGGATCTCAGCTTCTTACTGAGGCTGACCAGGGAGTTCCTCCAATCGTGGGATTTTACTCTTTTTTGCAACAGTTTCTTTCTTCTGTTGTAAAGTTTGTTTATGGCAGAAGACCACCAGATTGGCTTCCTTTTTTTGGAGGATATCATCTTGGCTCTGTTAGGGATAGCACGATCCATGCACTCGTGTAAGTGCTTATAAAGTGCATTTGTGTAGGATTCAGCAGTTGTACCTCTATTGTCCATCTGCATGGGTGTCGTGAAGTTTTCCACTTCTGTCTTAAGAAGCGTGAAGTTGGCTTTGGAGAAAATTTTTACGGTTGTTTTGCTAATGGGGGTTGGGAGCGGGATGTGGATATCTAGGGTGATTAGCTTATGGTTGGATCTGACCAACGAGGAGCTGACCTCTGGTGTGGAACACTGGTCACCCATGTTGGTGATGACCAGGTCTAGGATATTGCAGCCCCTGGTGGGGGTGTGGATAAGTTGATCCAAGGTGTTGGAATTGATGATTTCCAGAAAACGTTGAGCAAAAGAGTTGGTACATGAGTAGTTTTTCCAGTTAATGGTAGGGTAGTTGAAATCACCCATTATTAGAGTGTTGGGTTGTACCTTAATATTTTCCAGTGTATCAAGAAAAGAGGAGTGGGAATCCTGGGGCATGGTGGGGGGTCTGTAGCAAGCTACAATCTGGATTGCGGTTTTGCCCAGAGTTAGTTGAACTTGGATAATCTCGGATGCATTATGCTGAGCAACTAGCTTGGAGATGTGGATATCCTTAATGAATATGGACACGCCTCCACCTTTAGTGTTTCGGTCTGGGTTTGGTGGCCAAAAGGTGTGGTATGAATTGTAGCCTGGTAATGCAGGGGTGCTCTCTGGAGCTTTGAACCAGGTCTTTGTCACTGCACAGATGTCAATGTTCTCCATTTTAAGGAGTGCCTCGAGTGAGTGCATTTTGAGGTTTAGACTTCTAGCATTGAGTAGCATTACCCTCAGATTTTGCTTGCTTGTACCTGTTACGGTGGTGAATTTGTCATTTGAACCTTGCCTAAAAAAGGCACTATAGGGGTGGCAAGAGCCTTTGCCAGTATCCAGAATCCCAAGGGCGACAGGTGCAGGCCATCTCTGGCAAAGCAGCGTGGTCTGTCGATCATGTCATCCCAGGCAGACAGTTACTGGATTCCCTTAGAATGACACCAGAAGCTTAGCCAGTTGTTAAAGTCAACCATTTTGTCCTTGTACTGTGGTGTCATTCTGTGTGATGGCAGGATGCTACTCAGGGCTAGGGTCATACCGGCCTGGGCTACAAGATTGGAGAGTTCCTCCATGTCTCTTTTCATGTAGTCCAGGGAGGTACATCTCAGGTCATTCACACCAACATGGACAATGACAGAGTCATATTTGTACTTGTTGTGGAGTGACCTGAGTGCATGCGTTATGTGGCAGATCCTGGCACCTGACAGGCAGCTGACAGTAACTTTTTCCTAGTTTAGCCTGGTGAGTGGAACATCAGTGTGCCTGACTATAGAGTCACCTATGACTAGAGTGTTGGGTACGTTATGCCTTATGGGCTGTAGCTGAGTGGCACACTGAGTATGAGGGCTATGTGTCATTTGGGTTGTGTTGGGGGCTGGAGGTTGCTTGCCTTTCTGCTTTGGAGGTGTCTGTTGTTTGGGCAGATTTGTACTGAGAGCCTCCGCGAATGTAGATGTGTGTTTTGTGCTTCTGTGTGCGTGTTTTGGTGGTGTAGGGTTTGAGGGACTATGTGATGAGTGTGGTGCAGTGCAAGTGTTTGCCTTCTCCTCTTGACTGTCTAGGCCAGTCTTTGGTGAAGAGAGCTTTGCTTCCAGTTTGGCTATATAAGTGCATCTCTCACAGGTCGTAGTGTTGGGTGGTAGGAGGAGAGGGTTGTCTGTGTACATGAGGCAATTGCTGCATTGTCCCAAGATGCCCAGATTCATCAGGTAGACATGAGAAAACACCGGGAGCTGACCTTTAGACATGCCTGAATAGGTGTTTGTTTATTAAGTACTAAAAACTGTTTTCCTCTAGACAAGTGAGGAAAGTTGAGTGCTGTAGTCATTTGTAACTTATTTAGTGCTTACAATGAGTTCTGAACAAGTGCTGAGATCAAAGAAACAGATGAGTGCTAAAACTAAAAAGCTGGCTAGTTGCAAGGGAAATTTTGAAGAACAGACTTTATGGCACCAGGAATAGTTTAACCTCAGTTAAGTGGGGGGGCTTAGGAGCTCACAAACTGTCCTGGACACAACAAATCTGTATCTGACCTGCACAGGAAAGGGGGGAAGCAAGCTTAGAATTTTTTTTTCCAGTAAAGTGGAAATGGGGAAAGCTGGAACAGAAGTTAATTCAACGTTGGCCTTCACAAATGTTCTCTATTAGATTGAGTGAACTAATGACAGTAGACTGGGAGGAGTGTCACGGATCAAATATACAGTATGGGCGGGCAACTGCAAAGCCACCAAGTATAAGAACACACAACACTAGGGTGGGTGGGGAAAATTACAGTTCCTAGCTGTAGCCACTAAATGAAAGTTTTAAACAGATCAAGGAGCAGACTCGAGAATGCTTTTAACTGTAAACAGACAAAAATGCACAGAAAAGCTCGGATAGAGCACTCACAAACAGAAAATACAACTCTCAGTATGAAAAAGCAGTTTACAGTTAAGTAATGTTAAAACAGTATAAAACAGTACATAAATGCAGTGAAACAATAAAAAAGCAAAATGTAGTAGATCAACTGTATAGCACAATTATAAGCATTTCAGAAGTGCAGTTCAGTGAAACAAGTGTAAGAAATAACTTATCCTGCTCTTGGAATCTTAAGGAATTTCCACTTATGCAATGCAATCCAGAGCCTGACAATACAAGCAGAACCTTTATAAGACACAGGGTTTATATAGCAGTAAGAATGGAGGAGTTGGAAGATCAGATTACTACTCAGCCCCTGCTATTACCCAATCACTCATACTACAGAAGGTCAGGAGACCTTGTTACTCTCAATAATAATGAAGACAATCAGCAGAAAATGGCTGCCAGAAACACAGGAAACTCAAACAAAACTACCAGCCTAGACAACAGGCCTCTATCAAGATTATGCCTCCTGAGCAGAACACAGAAACCTCACTTTAAAAGCATAGAAAGAACACCCACAAAAAGAAAATACAAGCCTCAGTATGAAAAAGCAGTTTACAATTTAGTAATTTAAATAAAAAATGCAATTATAGTAATGCGCACTATTACAGTTCCTAGCTGTAGCCACTAAATGAAAGTTTTAAACAGATCAAGGAGCAGACTCGAGAATGCTTTTAACTGTAAACAGACACAAATGCAAGAAAAGCTCGGATAGAGCACTCACAAACAGAAAATACAACTCTCAGTATGAAAAATCAGTTTACAGTTAAGTAATGTTAAAACAGTACATAAATGCAGTGAAACAATAAAAAAAACAAAATGTAGTAGATCAACTGTATAGCACAATTATAAGCATTTCAGTGAAATAAGTGTAAGAAATAACTTATCCTGCTCTTGGAATATGAATACTAAGTCAACAGTTTGTGCACCTTGTATACTCTAATTGATGTAGGAGGGAAAATGTACATTTAAAAGTACTTGCATGGTATAATAGCACTGATATCTCATGTGTGGATGGAGACTGGAGCGATTTGCTCACTCAATGATATGTACCATTAGGATCAAGCCAAATTAATTAGGAGCAAATTCTACCATAATTATCATCTCAGCTACATATTATTGTAATTAATTGTTTTACATTTGCATAATAGATTCAGAAGGCTATGAATTCTTAGTGGAAGACTTACTTAAAATTTTCACTTTAAATTACATGCATGTCTTTCCTTTCACTAAGATTTACTGAAGATGTTTGTAGCTAATAATATTACCCTTACTGCTCCAGCTGATGGAAGCTATATATGTTTCTTCTGCTTATCATTCTATTACACCTTCTAAATGTCACTTGTTATATTTTGTTAATCCTGAAAATGAAGTATAATACTCCTTCAATATCTGGACTATGGATGGAAAACTCTCCCTAAAATTTTTATTTTCATTAAATGGACTCTTTTTTGGTTATTACATATATCTATTTCCTGGTCTACTGCTACAGAGCTAGATGTTTCTGCTGTCCTGTCTCATTCAGATGTAAGTCACTTGAAAGGCAAATATTCATTGCTTTTATTTCAGTGCAATTTAAATGTGATACAAATTTTATGGTATCTGATGCTATGACTAACAGTTTAAATGGGAATAATTTACAATCAAAAATCTGCTTTACTAGTTCATTTAAAAAGATTTTCCTCACACATAATATTTCCTTTTTACTGAAATGCAGGTCATTACTGTCCAGCTTGGTAGCAGTCACGAATGTGATGCCTCATTGACTGACTTGCCAGCAGGTGTTAATGATCTAGTGGTCAATCTGGCAACATGCGGGAAGTAGTAAGAAACTGTATTGTTTGCTTGTTTCTGATTTCCTGTTTTTGAAACACTTAAATACCAGGATAAACATTGAACATG
This sequence comes from Protopterus annectens, assembly GCF_019279795.1. Lineage (NCBI taxonomy): Eukaryota > Metazoa > Chordata > Ceratodontiformes > Protopteridae > Protopterus > Protopterus annectens. Next base: position 581,562,155 of record NC_056734.1, read on the forward strand.
TTATCAATTTCTTGAGCTTCACAAATAAATCCAAAAAGTCTTGGAAGGCATGACAGAATGCCATGTGCAGATGTATACAACATAGAATATACTTTCTTACAAGGACTAAGATTGCAAGTATCTTAGACCCCTTAAACTTGTTAGGGAAGCATGCACTGTCATTATAGATCCTGGCTGATTCAGAGATGTTTGTTGCTATGTAGTCTTCTCTTTTATTACAAAACAGTATTATTATTTTTCTGCCAGTCACCTGAAGTCACAGGTAGTTGTTCTGCCATTAAAATGTGTCATTGTGAGAAATTATGAAGCTGTGAGCATGGACCATGCAAGGTAAAAAGTCAGTAAAGACAGAGCATGCACATTTTCTTCTACATAGCGAAAGGTAAGAAAGTATACAAAACAGTCAGCCTTTCATAATAATATGCCTACAACAAAATGCTAATCGCTTTTAACATTGCAAAATGCCTACTCTTAATAAGAAATAATGAAAAACAACTGTGAAGGTCAGATACATGAGCAAGGGCTTTAGGGTTTTTTATAATACATATATGTATATATTTATATCTAAGTATATATATATATATATATATATATATGTATATATATATATATATATATATATATGTATATATATATATATATATATATATATATATATATATATACACACACACACAAACACAGATATATATATATATATATTATGTATATATATATATATATATATATATATATTATGTATATATATATATATATATATATACATACATATATATATATATATATATATCTATAGGAACTTTTTAAACTTACAAGAGAGGTCAGTGAAACATGATAGTACAAAAAAACTTTTAACTGGTTCTGTACTACAGCCTGAACCTAAATTAACACAACTAAATTTTAATGGTAAAAGTAATACTAAAAATATGTGTGCTGTCAAACTTGTAATATATGCAAGGTTATATATATATCAGACAACTACTTACATATACAATCCTTGAGTTTTCTATTGCTTTTACCTAAATAGAAAACAGCGCATTTTCACATCTTTTTAAATACACATTATTCTTTGTTTCACTCATTGCCAATAGATTCAACTCAAGTATTTTCCCAGTATTTGGATGTACAAATGACATAACTATTAATATATTCACAAAAAGAACAACTAAAACATGGTCTAGTCCCTTTATTGTCTGTCATAATTTGTCTTTTTCTTTGTTCTTTAAAGCAGAGCATATGCCTCATATTAACAGAATTATTGTATATAAATGTAGGAACAGATGAGTATTTGTCATTAAACCTTTATAAGATCTTAAAATGTCCCAACATTTTCTGTAAAATCCTATTAACATGCTCAATGTGTGTATTATATGTAATTGGAAGAGACAAATCCAAAACCCCAGTATTTGGGCTAACACACCCAATAGTGGAATTCATATCCCTAAATACAGGTTTAGCTACAGAAGACCTTAACCCATGAATTAGATTTTTCCGATTTTCTAATCTTTTATTACTGTAGCCTCCTTTCTTTAAAATCCTTTATAAGGCTAAATTGCATTATCATATACATCTTCATCAGTGGTCCTTGTAGATGTCCTGTTCATCTGGCCATGTACTATGCTGGAAAAAATATGTATAAGATGCACAATAATCCAATGAAGGTATGTGGCCTTTGTAATATTTTTTCTTTTAATAGAAGTTTCAAAGCCATGGCCATAATCTGTCAGTAGAATATCTAAGAAATTTATGTCATGGTTAGACATACTCAATTTAAATTTCAAAAAAGATGTAACAAAGTTTAAATAGTTGATAAACTCCTCCAACTGCCCATGGATGCCACCACACAACAAAAATACATCATCTACAAAACACTTGTAAAGCAACACATTGGCTTGGTACAGTTCACAATTTTTACAGAGAAAACTCGCTTTTCTAAATAGGTACATATTTTAAAGTTTAGTGTTTTTGAACTGTCTGTGTTAGTATTAGGGGTGAGGATGAATTTGCAGATTTTGAGCTGATTGTCCTCCAGGATTGAATGGAATGTGGGAGTTTAAAACCTGCTTACAATCTAGATCCATTAAAATAGATGTTTCATTGTTCAAACTGTATTTTTTAAAGTTTATTTTAACATTGTCACTTTAAGATTTCTAGATGTATTATGTAATCATTGTTGTCACTGGTTGATTTTGGTTATGTAATGCCTAGAGTGAAGGTGTTTAAAAGTTGCTGCTCTTACACACAAACATTTTAATGTATCTGAGGAAGCACTGTTGTGCTAAAGTTTATATTTATTGAATAAACTTCTTGTTCATGGTGTCCTTGAGCAGTGAGTTGTTTGTTACATTAATTTCTCATCCTTGAGCTTGGTCTTTACCCATTTTCAGCTACATATCTTTGTTAGATATAGAAACAGAATATGTAGTCAATTCACAGATGGAATGTCCGCTAGGAATTGAACCAAAGAAATGAAATCTATGTAGCAGCAGTTCTGTCTCCTGCTCCATTACACCAGTCAGCAGAAATTACATTACATTACATTTGTCAACCTTTTTTAACTTTTATTTCTGTTAGCATTGCTATATGGTTATGTTTTTTTCAAGGTCTGTTCCTCACTAATAGGCTGTTGTGGAGCTTCCATCTGAGAACTTATGGCCTAAGTCTAAGTCCTCATTCTAGAAGACAGAACTCTTAGAGAGATCCATGGTATGTTGCATTTGGCAAAATATTCCAGAGACTAAAAATGTAGCCTTGATGATAAATGACCTTTAAATTTGAAATAACTCGTTGCTAATTTCATTTACTTTCAGGTCATCTAAAATAAATCTGTGACCATTAGGCCCTAATAAGTTCTAATAACACCAATGGTAGCTACTCAATAGGTGCTCAGCAAATATCAACAATAAAGTCTGTAATAGGTGGTCTTATGAGTGATGTAAGCTAAGGTAATGTATTATTATTAAGACATATATTTGTTTTATGCAAAATCATTGAAAACTCTCTAGGCATTGAAGAGTCTTGCTAGTGTAGGGGCAAAGTGAAGCAGTATGCCGTAATAAAGGGCTAACTAGAGTCTTGTATGTGAGGATCAGAACACCATTCTTCTTGGATGAAATAGACAGCAAAATGTTCCTTATAAGAGAAAAACAGTAATGCTTAAGATAGATGACATTGCTTCTTAACATGAACTTCTTTACATCTGTTGTTCCTAAGCCTCTGTATTGGTCAGCAAGTTAATGACAATACAATTTATGGCACTGGGAATAAAACAATCTACTCTTGGCAAAATTCAGTACTGAGAAATCACTTGTTTTAAATTTTACAAAACTGTCCTTTGACCGTATGCAAAGTTGGTTTCAATAAGAATATAGCATATAAATCTCTTTCAGCTAAGGGACCAGAGACGCAGATTAGCAGTCATCTATAGATCTGGTGCATTTGATGTTGTATGAACCTGTCACAGCCATTGTAAACATCATAAACATAAAAAGTTCCAAGACCAATACCTTTGGTTTCTTGCAAGATGCTGTCACATTAGCAGAATGTTTATCCTTAATGTGTATGTGTTAACTCTAACCATTTAACAGTTTGACTGTGTGGGTCATACTAACGTGGTCAGTGTCTTTCAAAATGCCTGTGTGAATCATAATATTAAATGTTTTTCATAGGTATAACAGAACCATTTATTGAAAGTACCAGTCCAGAGCATTAGCCACATTTGAAGAGGTATTTATTAGGTTGACCTGACAGTCTTTTTTTATTTGACCCACATTGGCAGGGTCTAAGAAAATAACAGGGATAGAAATGTGAATGATCCTTTGAAAACCATTAAGAGTTATCCTGAACACCACAGAAGATTAGTGCCCATCAGTGCTGCCTTTGATGTCTTTACCCCTCATGTCATTTCCTGGCTGGGGCACCTTCTGAGTGAAATCTACATGTTGCCATTGTCAGTGTTGGTTTTTCTTATGTGTTTTGGTTTTATCCCACATCCTAATGTCATGCAGTAGTTGAACTGGGTTTCCTCCAAATCTTTCATAAGTGTGTATAATATGTGAAAGTGAGTATGCATGCAGATCTTTTTGTCAGTTTATGGATTATTCATATTTTTTTCTGTCTTGTAATTCATTCAGAGCCAGGAAAGGTTCTTGTTCCTTACTTGCAGGGTTCTGGATTGAACCGCTATGCTACAGGGGTCTGTAGATTTGTAGAATAAAGGGAAGTATGAATGACATGTTAGACTCATGGGGCTATAGGACAAGAACAGATGTTTTTAATTTCCTGTTATGATTGCCTGTTTCCAGAATGAGAGAACATAACAGGGAATCAGAGTTTGGAATTATGTATACTTTTGTAATGGGGCAAAATAAATGAGGACTGTATTGCTTATAAATTTAAGCTTAGAATAATGCAAATGCAACAGATGCTCAGAACCATTTACAGTAGCAAGTAAAGGCTCAAGAGAAGAAAAATATTCACTGAACAGTTGAGTCGCTTTTTTATTATCACTCCTAATTTGACCATTTGCCTTAATGATGATAATATTGCCAGTATACATTCACAGCTTAGAACAGCAGGAATAGAATCCCTAAGATTGCTGGAAATATGTTTTACTAAGGATCCATCATGACTTTCTATCTGGTAAAGAAGACAATGAAGAAAAGTAGAAAAGGAAGTTAGTAATGGAGACGTTAAATAAATAGAAACTGAGGTTATGGAGTACCTGTGAAGTGAAGGATTCAGCATAGAAAACCTAATTCAGGAAGCACTACAACAGGACAGAACAATTTAAGGGGAATCCAGTGGAACAGGAAGCAGTTGGTCAGGTGCCATATGAAGATATTTTGGAGCCTTCCACAGGGAACCAGTATAAACATTCACTTGAAGCTAGACAGCAAGAGAAGGAACAAGAATCTGTGGAAACTCTGATGCAGTCAATGTTGAGGAGTGAGAGGCCAGTGAGTTCCCATATGAAAGAGCAACGGATGGCACAGGATGAAATTGAAGAGAATGTTCCACAGGAAGATGCTATAGAACTTTCTATTGAATGCCCGCAGAAAATGGAAAACAAAAAAAATGCCTCAGTTTAGAAGAAAATGAGTTAAGAGAAGAGTTGCATGATTTACTAGGCACAGATAGACATATTAAGATAAATGAAAGAAATAGACTGCACAAGGTCAATAAAATTCATGAACTTTAATTGTACTTTGACTTAGGAATGGGGTCCATTCCCATCATGGTATTAGAAACCCAAAAGATTTGGAGAAATTTAAAAAAGACAAGTACCTTATATAGTATTCCTGTTTATTCAGTTATTATTTCACCAAGTCAATTCACCATGTCAAAATGCTTCTTTGTCAGGGAGAACCTTCAGCATCATCTGTTTAAGGGACTTTCTCAGTGTTGCAAATTGAGATTGGAGAAACAAACCCTAGGGTACAGAAAAAAGGTTGTTAGCTTGTCACAACAGTAATCTACTGTGACATACTTCCAGACAACTTAACACAATGAGAGTCTAGGAATACGCCAAAACTAACTGATATAACATTAGAAAAAAAAAGTAAAATTAGAGGCAGCTGACACTTATAAATCTCAGCCTGATGAGAAGATGCAGACATTTAATTCTGAACAACAGAGTAGTTAGCAGTTAAAGTTCATAAGTTCATAGGACAATACTAGGCTAATGGCCCTAGGGCCTTTACAATCTTAGCCATGTAATAACCCAAGTACCCTTATTGACTATAGTTAGATTCTCGTTACCTGAGTGATTCTGTGATCAGCATCACAAGTCCCTGTCCATGAGGGATATAGGTGTCAATCCCATAGTGAATTTATGGTCACCCATCCAGTTGTTGACATTGTGCTTGAATAGGGTCACTGAGTAGCACTGCTTCACATGGAGTACAACCTTATTCCAGAGGAGCAGCAATAGCTGGGAGATATATCTGTCTCTCCAGCAAGTTCGGTTAATGTCACTGGCTAGGTTGAGGTCCCTGAAGCAAGTAATTCTTGTCCTGTTTGATTCCCAGATTTGCAGCATTTCCATTAGGGCAGGGTTCGAGACTGCTCTGTAGGCCAGGCACAGGTCACCTCTCAGCAGCCTATATGCTGCACAGTACAGTAACAAGGCTTTCAGTCTTTCTATGTGTGTCATGGTTTGGAGGCCCAAAATTATCTTGGTTGTAAACCTCTATGGTGTCTCCAGTTGCTGCAGGTGTCCAATGAGGTACATACCGAAGGGAGCATTGTACTCAATTGGTGGTCTGATAAGAGTCAAGTACAGTAGATCTATACCCTCCCTGGTCTTGAATGTGATGCCCTTATTTATGAGATGCACATACAGACAAGTGTTGGTCGAAGTTTAGATTTATATCAATCTGTGTTCCGATTTTTTGCACCACTGAGTTTGAGCTTAGAGGAGTGCTGTCTGTATCATAGTTAGCAGGGTCTACTACTTTGCCAAAGGGGGAAATTAGGCATTTTTTGGCAGGTTAAGTTTTAGTCCATTAGTTTGGGACTAATCATTTGTCTGTGTCAACCCTTTCTGTAATATGTTAACATCACTGGAGGACTCTATGATTGCACCCAGTTTACAGTCATCTGCAAAATTGATAAGCCACAGGCCATTTACCTGCTTCTGGATTTCAGAAAAATAGATTACAAACAGTAGAGGGACCAACACAGATCCTTGTGGTACCCCACTGGTAACTGGTCTACTAGTGGAGGTGGACTTCCCAACTCTGAGAGTGTGCATGCTGTTGGTGAGCCAGTTTGCTACCCAACTAGTAATGTATGGGTTAATCCTAGGCTGGGAGAGTTTCTTTAGGATACCTGAATGTGGGATTGTGTCAAAGGCCTTGGGTAAATCAAGACAGGCAGAATTTACAGTTTTGCCCTCATCCAGGGCTTTGGTGACATTCTCAAAGAAGTCCCCTAGGTTTAATAAGCATGATCTACCTTTGAGGAAACCAAACTGGGTTGGGTCAAGGGTTTGAAGGTTGCCTGTGTCCTAGTGGATAATTAGATAGTGAGGTTAGATAGATGATTCTTTTCATGGCCTTACAGATAAGGCTGGTTAGACTTATGGGTCAGTAGTTCCCAGGGTCAGTTGATGGACCCCCTTTGTACAAGGGGATTACTTTTGCTATTCTCCACTCTGCTGGGACAAATCCAGTTCTCAGGCTATGGTTAAAGAGATTGCTGAGTGGTTCTGCTAGTCTTGTTTTAAATTATTTAGTATGCAGCCTGGGATGTTATCTTTTCCTATACAGGTCATGATTTTGGCCTTGGAGACTGCTTGTATGACCTGTTCTTTGGAGATACTTGGTAGAGGACTGGTGTCAGTAATGCTTTGGGGTATGTCTGGTGGGGAGGAGGGTGAAATTGTTATCAAATCTGTTGGCTAGCAGGTTGGCAATTTCCTCAGGATCAGTGTGAGTGGCATCATCCACAGTAATTACACACAACTGGGCATTCATTTTAGGTTTTGGATGTAGATAAAGAATGCCTTATGATTGTCTTTAGCTAAGGATACTAATTTAGACTTGTAACTAGTCTTAGAGGACTTAACAACATATCTGAGTTGTTTGTTCAAGCTGTAGAGGGCATTCTTCCTCTGTTGAGTAAGTTACCCCCTGTTCTTAGATATCAGTTTTTTTCTTTTGTTGTATAGCTTATTTATACTTATAGTCCACCAGGGTGGCTTGTTTTTTTTCTGGAAGACCTGGTTTTGCTCCTGTTGGGTACAGCCGAGTTAATGCATTTGTTTAAGTGGTTGTATAGGCCATTTGTGTATTCCTCTGCATAGGAGACATCATTGGCTATGTTGTCAGGGGCTTTGAAACTTTTTTATATCACTACTTCGTAGACAATTGTTTGCTTTGGAGAGATGTTTAATTTGTTTTACTCCTGTGGCGGTGTCAGGTTTGATCTTTACTTCAAATGAGACAGATTTATAGTCTGAACTTACCAGGAAGGGAACACACGGAGAGTAGTACAGTGACTCCCCCCATGTTGGCGAGATATTTGAGCCCCTTGCGGAGATGCAGACCAACTGTTTCAGGGCATTTCAATTAACAAAGTCCAGGAAACTTGTAGTGATCATGTTTGTGCTCATGTAAGTCACCCAGTCGATGGAAGGATAGTTGAAATTTCTCATGACCAAGGTATTTGGCTGTATACTGAGTGACTCTAGCAAGTCCAAGTAGGTAATGTGCTTCTCCTGGTTCATGGTAGGGGACCTGTAGCTAGTAATGATGTAGAGGGGTATTTTACCAATAGTAAATTGGACTTACAATAACTCAAGAGAATCGTACTGTTTCACCATTCTCTAGGTGTGTTTGGATTTATGAAGATGGGTACACCTCAACCTCTGGTTCCTTTAAACTCATTTTGGGGTCTGAATATGCAAAAGGCATTGTAGGCTTGTAGACCAGGATGCTTTCAGAGGCCTTGAACCAAGTATCAGTGACTGCACAATTGTCAGCATCTTCCAAGGTGAAAAAGCTTCTAGGGAGTGCTGTTTACTGTTTAAACTCCTAGCATTATGCAGCAGGACCTTGAGTTTGTCTTTAGTGGATTTCTTTACTGTGAAAGTTATGTTGTTTGGACATTGCCTAAAAAAAGGCATTATGGGGGAGGCAAGCATCTTTGCCAGTATCCAAAAGCCTTGAGAAGACAGGTGAAAGCCATCTCTGGCAAAGCAGTACGGACTATCGACCATGTATTACCAGGCATACAGATACTGGATCCCACTGGAGTGACCCCAGAAGCTAAGCTAATTACTGAAGTCAATCATTTTTTGTCTGTATTGTGGCATCATCCTAGTTGAAGGTAGAATGCTGCTTAGGGCTAGCGACATTCCTGCCTGGGACACACAGTCTGAGAGTTCAGTCATGTCTCTTTCATATAGTAAAGACAGGTATCTCTCAAGTCATTTACAACAGCATATGCTATGATGGGGATATAACAGTACTTGTGCTCAGTGACTTGATTGCATGCATGATTTGACGGATCCTGGCACCTGACAGGCAGCTGACTGTGACCTTCTCCTTGTTCATCCTGATGAGAGGAACATCTGTGTTTCTCACTATTGAATTGCCTGTCACCAAAACATTTGCCCTAGGGTCTTAATTGTTGAGACACTCATATGTGTGTTGTTATGTGTGGTGATGGTTTGTTTGTGTACCAGTATGTTTGTTTATTTTTTTTATTGCATTTGATTGCTGGCAAATCCACTGGGCCTAAAAGAGGCCATTTTCAGTGGAGGCCCGGGTGAAAAGCTCAGACAAAACATAGATACAGAAAATGTTAAACATTAATTGGTACAAAAGTAGATACAGTGTTACACATAGTGATTACAGTAATATATAAAGAATATATACATAAAAGCAGAAATCTTCTTGGTTGCCAGATGAATTCAATCAGAGAGGTAGAAATAGAGATATATTAATCAGCATTATTGTACCAGTATCAACAAGTGATAAAAAATAATAATTATGGAAAAAATATCATCAGTCAGCAATAGCAAAAAGCATAGGAGTTTAGTTATCATATATTTAGAAGACAGAGATTAGGTTATAGAGCAGGTACATAGCCAGGAAGAGCTGAAATTATTTTTCAGTATTTGTTTGAAGGTGGTGGTGCTGCCTGTGTTTCTTATAGAAGGAGGAAGTGAGTTCCATAGTTTGGCGATGGTGATGGCATAGAGCAGTTGACCAGCTAGTAAGGTGGGCTTTTCTACTTTTAGAAGTAGATGATTTTTAGATCTTAGTTGCTTGCTGGGTTGTTATTGGGCAAGTAGTGTCGAGACAGCAGGACAGTCTGTGGATCTATAGATTATTTGTGTGCTGTAGTTAGTTGGGTGAATGAGAGATGGTGGGGGAGTTCCAGCCACCCTAATTGTTTCAGTGACTTACAGTGGTGGGATAGAATTTGGACTTGGTGGCAAATTTGGCTATTCTGTTGTAACACATCAAGTTTGGATTTTGCAAAATTTTGGATATTACTGAGGAGAGGGGCACCATAAAGGAGAGAGGGTAACAGAAACGTGGTTGCAAGGGTTTGTCTAGTATAGAGGCTAAGAAAGTATTGGTGCCTGTAAAGCATACCAAGCTTTTGGTGTGTTTTTTGATGTTATTGTTTATGTGTAGGTCAAAGTTAAGGTTTTCATCTATAACAGTGCCTAGTAGTTTAGTGTGTGGGACAACTTCTATAGTGGTATTGGCTTGGGCTTATACAGTGAAGAGTTTTTTATCTAAGTGAACGGTTTTCTTAGTGGTAAAAAGTACTAGTTTATTTATTTATTTTTTCGGATTTAGGGCAAGATGATTGTTAAACATCCACGATTCAGTAGAGGTGAGGGCATTTTGGGTGATTTGCTGGTGTTCAGAGCTGGAATTTGCAGTGCATATTATTGTAGAGTTGTAAGCATACTGAATTACTGAGCAATGTGTAAGAGTGGAGTGAAAGTTGTTAATAAAGATGCTAAGTAAGAGAGGACCAAGTGTGGAGCCTTGGGGTACCCATGTGGAAGTATTGAGGAAGAGAGAGTAAGATTGTTGCCATTTGGTGGATTGCTGCCTGTTGGAGTAATAGCTATTGAACCATTGTAGGGTAGGTGGGGAAATGTGGAGCGTGGATAGTTTAGAGAGGATAATGTTGTGGGAAATGGTATCAGAAGCTTTGGAGAGGTCTAGGAAAAGAGAAGTGATTATTTTGCCAGAATCCCGAACCCGGTTAACTGTATCAAGGAAGCATAGGAGGGTGGTAGTGGTGCTGCGTCCTGGTCTGAAACCATGCTGAGTGGGTGATATAATTTAGTTTTCAAGCAGGTATTTGAGGAGTTGGACATAGATGCATTTTTCCAGTATTTTAGAGAGGGGTGAAAGAATTGCTATGGGTCGAAAGTTTGTGGTGTCTGTGTTGGTGCCACCTTTGTGCAAGGGGAGAATGAATGTTTTTCTGGATGTCTGGGACTAGAGATTCTTTAATTGATCTGTTAATGAGTGTACTGATGGGATAAGCTATAGAGTTTGTAGCCAGCTGCAGGAAGTGTGGGGGTAGATTGCCAGAGTACAGGGTTTTAGCTTAAGTAAAAGTTTTTGTATTGTCGCAATGGGTATGGGGGAAAATTTTATGTTGGAGTTGAGGGTAGGATAGTTTTCTGGAATGATTTGGTCATCAGTTGTCTTGGTAGTGGTGGTTCTAATTGTAGGAAAGGTGGTGGTTAGGTTAGCTATGGTGTCAATGAAGTAGAAATTGAATATGGTGGCAAGCTTGGCAGACGTTTTGTCTGGGTCAGGGGATGGGTTGCTTTGAGAGCCTGAGTCTAACACTTGGTTACTAGAGGACCAGAATTTTTGGGGATTATCTTTATGTTGGCTTTGTAGATGGATGTAATGGGCTTTTTTATCTATGGTTATTAGTCATTTTGCCTGGTTACAGAGTTGCTTGCATTGTAGTAGAGTTGAGGAGTCTTTGTTTGTTCTGCCATGATTTCCAGATTTTATCCCTTTTGGACATTACTTCTTTGGTGGATTTTGAGAGCCAGCTTGCATGGTTATGTTTTATTCATTTTTGGTTGGTGGGTCCTTGCCTATTTAGGATGTCTAGGAATGTTGAGTTAAAGAATTCAACAGCCTCATTAAGTGGTAGGGATTTCAGGGGTTCCCAATTTATTTTTGCTAAGGTTTCATTAAATATGGATGGTTGGAATTTAGTCAAAATTCTCCTTGATTTGTATTGGTGTTGGCCTGGGTGTTGGGGTACATTTATATAGGATATATGCTGGGTGGTGGTCAGAAATGGTATTAGGTAGTATGCCTGCAGTGGTGATATTGTTAGGGTTAGACACTAATATCCAGTCTATTGTGGAGCCCCAATTGTTATTTTTGTGGGGTCTGGTGAAGTCTTGAGTTAGTTGGGAGAAGTTGTAAAGGCTTATGTTTTTTGAAGTGTTCTTTTGGGCAATATCTAGCCAATTAATGTTTACATCACCTAAGATGATGGTTTCATTGTCCAGGCAAGTGTGCTCTTTAATACTGGTATGTTGTTTGAGGAATATAGAGAGCAATTAAGCAAATGTTTTTATGATTGCTACGTTCTAATATAGAGATTAGTACCTTGACTGAGGAGAAGTTGGGTGTTGGGTTTTGAGTGGGGAATTACAGTATATTTGCTAGGGAAGAGTATTTCTACCCCCTCCTCTCTTCTGGGGCCAATCGGCTCTTATGCATGAGTAGCTTTTGGGGAGAAATTCTGTGCCTTTTACATATGATTTCAACAAGGTTTTGATAGCTGCTATAATACCAGGGCTGTTTTGTGAAATCCATGCCTGGAGTTCAGGCATCTTGTTTCTAAGGCTTTGGAGATTTATGGTTGATAGCAGGAGAGATTTTCTGGGTTTGCTGGGGCTGGGGGGGGTGGGCCTGGGTTGGGTTGTATTGTATAGCTCCACATTGGGATATAATGCTTTGGCAAATTATGTGGGTTATACTTATTTTTTTTCCTAAAATGGTATAGTTGCTGCTGATGGTGTGATAATGGCATGCCTTTGTTGAGGTATAATTTTTACTTTGGATAGTTCAGAGGTATTAGCTGTGAATAAGCTAGGGTGGATGTCCGAGTAACTTGATAAATGTGATTTATGTGTGGTGGTTGTACAGGTGAGTGTAGGAGGTATGTTGTGTGTCTGGAAAGTTGTGATTATTGTTAGGCGACAGAGAGTATAAGTGAGGGAAGTGAGATCACAGTAATAGCAGTGATGGACATGATAGTGGTTGAGTGCAGTGTGATAGAATGAATATGAGCAGGATAGCTATAGTTTGGGGGTTTGGAACATTACATGGCCCTATTTAGAATGGGTGGCGTTGTAGAGTAGTTAAGAGGTATGGTATGACTGGGAGAATAATTAGAGGGTTATGGCACAGGTGGAAGACAGGTGTCGGAGGAGTCAGGCTAGGTATAAGGTTAGTGTTATGGGGGTGGGCAGGGATTGAGGCAGGGTGGAGAGAGGAGTGGTTGTAGCAAATGGAGTGGGCCTGGCCCTCGCAGGGACAAGAGCTGAAAAATATCAGTTTATGGTGAGTAATAAGCTTGAGATATCAGTATCTAACAAAAGATTAATCTAAGTAGCTCTGGAATGCTTTAAATAAGTATCACTGTAAGCACACAAACAGGGTTGTTGGGCAGTTATAGAGAGAGTTGTGAAGTTACTGAAAGTAAATGCAAAAATGTACTAATTCAAACAGTGAATGCTTGGGACTCGGAAGACTGTGTGTGTGTGTGTGTGTGTGTGTGTGTGTGTGTGTGTGTGTGTGTGTGTGTGTGTGTGTGTGTGTGTGTAAGGATAATTCAAGGTATTATGGTGCCATCTAGTGGCAAGTCGCTGGAATAATGGGTAGGGGAGAACCCTTCCTTGTTCTTGTGCCCACACCTTTTAACACTAAGCCTTAGAACTCTACAAAAACTAAGTTGTAATTTATGTATTGTAGCAGAAAAGCTGTAGGGTTTCAGTTTCTTGCTTCCCAGAGGTTTTATTTAGTTAAAAGACAGCCAACTTCAGTGGACAAAAATAGACTTTATTTTTTTTGCAGTTGAATCCCAGGTGGGGTGGGGGGGTGCCACACAGTTAAGAAACCCATGCAAACTGAAAAAATAAAGTTAAATAAGGCAGAATTAGTGCAACGGTTACATGAATGTGAAGTGGAGAACGTGCAAGCGATACAGATAAAGAGGAGACTTGGTTATATTGCATACATTGTTAGTCAGTTCTGTAAAACCACAGACTAACAAAATTAACATGCAGCCTCTAAGTCAACAGATAACAGCTGTATGATTCAGCAGTGAATACACACATGATATATTGCACAATGCAAAGGAAGTATGGCTGTTCTAAGACAATAATTCTACAGCTATGTTACTCAGTATGAACTAACTGCAAAATGAACTCAGTCACTTAGCCTTCTATAAAAGCAATTGTAAATTACAGTCTCTAAGTCTTCTGAGAGCAGTAGTATGTTATAGGAATGCTTATAATCAGAAAAGATACAACCAGAACATGAATACGCTTTGCAAACAGTTAACAGGATGCCTGGCAGATATAGAACAATTAAGCTCTACCTTCATAATACAAGATATAAATAACAAGCAGTTTGTCAGTACCTAGCTCTCATGACATATAGGATTTCTAGATGGCAGTTTCAGCTCAGCACCATCAAATAAATCAGCAGTTAACAGTGGTGATAATAAGAAGACAGTAATGCATATTAGCTCTAGTATTCATGTCACACTGCTCAACTTACTTGCCGTGCATGCACAACGAACAGAGGGGTAGGAAAGCTAAAGCAGCTACAAGATGGCAACTGTATGTGTATGTTGTTTGCACGTGGGAGGTCTCTGGTCTTTTGGTAGGCTCTTAATGAGTACCTCCATGTGTGGATTTATGTCTCAGCCATATCATGTGAGAGGGGAGTTGTGTGCTGACAACATGTTGTATGTCTTGTATATTGTTATTTGAGAGGACTCATTTTATGGTATAATTACCTCTCTCACATGCTGTGTTTGTTTGCTTTAGGAGTAAGTGGTTGTCAGTATATATGAAGCAGTTACTACATTGCCTCAGGATGCTCATGTCAATCAGGTTGGCTGGAGAAATGATGGCAAACATCCATTATAGCAGGTGTATATTGTACTAACTAGTAGGGGTGGGCTAGATGGATGAGTGTTTGCTTGTGAGACTAACAAAGGAGGCTATTCTATGGAGGGCTAAGGGTGGAAGGCTGTTTTAGGGCCTCAGAATGCACAACTGAGTTGCTCACTAGGTAGCAATGTGCAACTGCATTGTGCACAGAGAGGTAGTGGAGCTAAGGAATGTTCTTCAGAAGATATCAAGGTAAGTTTGTGTTTTAAGCATTTGCATCTATACACAGCAGTGCTAAACCCCACAGCATGGTGCCCAACTATGTAAAAATGTAGGGCCTAAACACAAGCAAAGTTAAACAGTTTTAAAACAAATTAACCAGTAGGAAAGCCCAAAACTGAGCCCTTTTCCAGCAATCCCCAACTGCTGGGTTGCACACTTCTGCCACAAGGGTCCAGAAGGACCTTTTTAATGTAGAATGGCTGGTTTTAATGCTCAAGTAATACCACACAGCCTAGATTCAGCAAATCTGAATCTAGCCTATGCTATGAAATATAGAAGTACTAGAAATTCAAAGTGCAGAAAAAACAAGTCACAGCAGTAAAAACAGCAAAAAAAAATCAGTAATTAAGCAAAATACAGTTCAAAAAAGTGAAATGCAAGCTTAAAATATACTTATTTTTTGTTGAACAAAGTGGATGCCTTGGATTTAGTTCAGTTTCACTCCAGATCTCTGGCTAAAATACAAGTGAAGTTAAACAGTTGTAACAGAAATTAGCCAGTAGGAAAAACAAAACTGATCCTTTCTCCGGTAATCCCCAGCTCAGATGGCAGTACTTTTTTCAGAAATGCTGTCAGTTCTCCTTTGCAATTCAGTCCTGTATATATCTCATTGTAAGCATAATCACTGGATGTCATTACTTCATCACATTAACGCTGTCATGGGTTGAACTCATTACAAAGGAGACCATTTATTATAAAGCAATGGCTAACCCTGTAAAGCGTTAATCTACCTTTCTATTACTGATGCATATCTGTCACTTGTGTTTCACTGAGGCAAGTCTTTGTTTATCTCTTTCTTACTTTTACTGTCTAGCAAACAGACTTTTAAAATTATGTAGCCCTTAAAAGAAGTTGCAAAAAGCAACATTACAAAATTGTATTTCTTTAATGTTTGTTAAGTCCAGTGATGGAACAGCAATTACTCATTCTCCAAGATTCTCCTGGTTTCCATATCTGCTTTTTCTTCCTGACCCCAGGCCACCCCTGATAAAGTGGGTGGTCTTTGCCCAGTAGCAGAGACCTCACATTTCACAGAAAGGACATTGGGGGGGGGGGGGGTCAGAGTAGCCTCAATGTGGCATAATGATTGGTGGCTTCTCATATTTTTGTAATATGCATCCCTTTCTCTTTTGACTGTGATGCATATTGCAATGCCTCCTATTCAGACTCTATGACAAGTGTATGTTTCTGGACACATGAGATATTTAGTTTGCTTGTCAGCTCTCTTTAACTGAGGTCTTGTTCCAGAGCCATGTGTATATCAGATGCATTTCTTTCGCCTTCTGCAAAAGGTCTGTCTGTAAGAGGCTTTAACCAATTCTCCTCTTTGTCTGAGAATGATGACTGAACCCGTGACACTGGCCTCACTTCCATCCTCGCCTGGCAGATTCCATCTGAGCTGGGCAACTATTTCAACCCAGCACCTGGCCTAGAATCATAGTTTTACCACTCTGTGCAACAGAGCTTGTCAAAGTTGGATCTTTTTAACCAGAATCACAGTATTTGTAAAATATTGAGTAAAATGTGAAACAAAACAATGGTGTGCTCTCATTCTGGTTGCTATTGTTTTTAAGACAATAGTGTCTGATTAAATAGTTTTCTAATCATCTGTAAGTTCTGTCCCTGTAGTGAAGAGGGACAAAGCCCATACTGCACCCAGATAACTTGTGTTCATAAGGAGCCAGCAGAGGAGGGCTGTGAGTGAGCAGCCAGTGTTGGCTCACCCATCCTAGGGGGAGGGAGGCAGCCTGTGCTTTATGCAATAGCAGCATTAAAAGCCTGTAAGCAGGTATTCTGCTTAGAAAGGTTGTGCATGCATGGAAGAATTCATGCATACATGCATGCACCTGCCAGTGCAGTAATTAAAGTGCTTGCAAGGTTGCTGGTGGAGGGGGGGGGGTTGGACCCACTCCACAGCAGCAATATGATGCTGTACCAGCATAGTTGATCCTCAGTGGCCCCAGACATGGGATGGATTGAGCTCTGTATAGGCTATAGTAGGTTCATTAGTCCTGGAGAACTAGGGAAGAAACCAGTGGCACCAGGTGGTCAGCTCTGGGAAGGGGAAAAAACAGATCTGTAGGTACTGTACTCATATTTATCTGATATTTAACCAAAGCTATATACCCTCAGCTGCAATAAAAAGGAATAAAGACTTGGCTATGGCCCAGGTGATCCAAGTTTGATTATCAGCTTGGGTATTTGGCAGAGAGGCAGCAAGGATGAGCATGCCCTCCATGGCAGGTAGAGATTACATTAGGTACAGCTCTGCAGCTGATCTCAGGTTGCATGGGACATGCTGTTTACGAGGGGAAGGGGGACTGAATCGCACATACAGGTGTGGGTGATATGCCTTAAACCCATTGTGTACCACTTCTGTCAGAAGCAGGAAGAGGTATAAATTAGAACAACAGCAGAGCGACACTGCTATGAGAAGCCTCTGTATCCTCAGTGGCCCTTAATATGACCTAAAGTCAATGCAAGGTGGGGCAACAAGGAGGTTCAGTAGATCCAGTGGATGAGAACAAACACTGAGAAAAGGGAAATGAAGGCTGAAAAGAGAAAAAAAAGTCAAGGGAATCAGGCTGAATGCTGATGTGTGAAACTTTATTCAAGGCTCACAAATAATACACAAGTAATTAGTCTGATGAAGTCTTGATTAAATGAGCATAAAAATGAAAGCACTTGAAATAAATTTGTTCTTTTTTTCTCAAAACTGTCATTTCATAGCCATTTTTTTTAATTTCAATAACAGCTTTTTTAGTTTTTATTGGGCCTTTACAAGCATTTTAATGCATGTATGTTTGAGACATTCCATGTGTCTTTAGCACTACAGTCCCCATAGACACCTCTCCAAAATTTATTAGTATGCTTATTTGTATTTCCTCTGAGTACAGCTCCCGTAATAAGTTATGATATGTTATATCTTACTTCTGCGTGCTTGAGTTTAATTAAATATGTTGGAAGATGGAGTGTAGTTTTCCAGAAATGTTAGATTAGTGATGTAAATTAATGCAAAATTCCTCACAATACACAGAGCCATTCTGCAATTAAACACATTTCTGTGACTTTCGCTGGAAATTTATCTCATTTCCTCCCTATCAGTTTAATGTGTGGGAACACATGCTGCACTATAAATACTTTAAAAGCTCTATGTATTCTTTCTGTTAGGTTTTGTGTGTTAAGATAAATTAACTGCAGGGAATGACTGATGATGTCCATTTTCTCCCATTATCTGTGCTGATATGCTTCATTTTTCAGATGAATTCAGACAATATCTTTTGCAATTTCCAAATTAACTAGATATTCTCTGCAGCACTCATTTGCATGCTTTGTTCTTGGAAGCAAAACAGTTAATATTGAAAAAATACATAATCTACAAAGAGAAAGTCATTGTAAGTGAAGATTTTCTACTATATATTCTCACTCTTGATTTTTAACACATGTTATCCGTTTGACTCTTACTGTACTGGAGAAAACAAAACGTGATTGCCAATCCACCTATCAGATCTCAGCTTTGGCAGTGCATTCATAAATAGAAAACAAAAGGAACACATCTTTATGCAAATAGCTCTAAAAAGATTAATTGCAAGTCTGAGACATTGTCTTATTCACCCATTTATTCATTTAGATATTTAAATTCATCTGTAACTGACTTAGGTAGATAAATGGTAAAGACATTAAAGATGCTGCCTTACAATGCTTGGTTCTTCCTTGGAATAGCTCTTGGGCACAGTGTACATGTCCCCCCTGTATCTGAATGGGGTTTTATGTATTGTTCACCTTATTTCTGATCCCCAAAGTATTTTGCATGGAACTGATGCATGTGTAAGTCAGTTGATGGGTCTGTGTGTTCATCTCACAATGGGCAGATACTCTCAGCACGTCTAGCCTCTCTCAGCCTTTTAGTATTGAATGTTGAGATAGGTACCAGATCCCCAGGTCCACATGATCCTGATGCATCTGCGACTGTTAGTAT
Source organism: Protopterus annectens (assembly GCF_019279795.1). Classification (NCBI taxonomy): domain Eukaryota; kingdom Metazoa; phylum Chordata; order Ceratodontiformes; family Protopteridae; genus Protopterus; species Protopterus annectens. Next base: position 581,581,057 of record NC_056734.1, read on the forward strand.
GAAGAATTACTTTTTCATATAGTTTATACAGCTTCCTTTCTCTCCGCTCATTTTCATATAATTAATCCTGATGTTATGCCACTTGTTATCTGAAATGCCTTGCTTTTTCACTGATTCTTATCTTAGTCAAGTAGTTAAATGTTTCATCCTTCCTTTTTTTTCTGTGATCTGAATTTATATATTCTCTGATTCTCAATGCTTTGCAGTAATATAATTCAGCATTTATTTTTTTTCTTCAAGACAGCAGTTGTTATTTCTACCTTCTTTTGGGGGTGGCTAACAGATATATTTTATGCAAAATTATAATATTAGCTTATGGTGCAGAGCAGCTTGATAATGTCTGTTAGCTCATGGCTCACCTCTGATACTACTTATCAAAATTAGTTTTAATTAAATATTTTATCAGTGCTTTTATTTTAACCAGTATAACTTAAAACAGGCATAATCTGCAAAAGCAGCCAACTTGTACAAATTGGTACCATTTTTATTTGATTGTATAGCATTCATTAACATTAAAGTCCGATAACCAGAAACTAATGCATTTCAACTGAATCGAGAACCAAAGACTCATTCCAAAATTCTTAAGCAATATTTTGTAGTTAGGGATTTTTACCTAAATTTACCATATTTGTCTAATTACATTTTCTAACACTAAATGAGGTTTGGTAACAGACCAGTATGTCCAGGGACATCTTCAGAGGGGGGTTTTGATTGAAATAGTAATGAGTTTTAGGAGGGTAAAGGGAGGAGACTAGTTGGGAGAGGGGGAGGAAAGGGTTAAATAGGAAAGTAAGATTGGGAGGAAGTGAGGTAAGTGTAGGGAGGGTCTTAATAAGTTTTGTGAGAGTGTAACTGGGTGAGGAATCACATGTTGGTGTGAACTTGCTACAGAGCAGGATTATGTCCAAGATGACCGGTAGGAGCTTTGGTGGTCAGGTAGACCATGTGTAATAGTCGTATGACTGAAGAGGTGACCATGGTGGTGTACTGGTGGTATAGCATTTTTTCTCCTCTCCTGGTGATTTAACTACATTGAGGTTCTTATAGTAACTTCTGCACAGCTCGAACAGAGTATAACACACGTATAGCCAACACTAGTGTTCCACCAAAATTCAGGCTTAATCCACTCGTAATGATAAAAATGAATCTTTTATTGAAAATAAGGTTTAGCGCTTTCATCTGTTAAAAATCAGACTTCCTCAGAACCAAAATGGAGTACTTCCAGTTCACATTTAAATAACCTTTTTGATTCGTTTTTATCATTACGAGTGGATTTAGCCTGAATTTTGGTGGAACACTAGTGTTGGCTATACGTGTGTTATACTCTGTTCGAGCTGTGCAGAAGTTACTATATGTTACCAGCTAGCCTGTTTCCTTCTACAGTCGGTTTCTGGTGTTGGGTGGTTACATTGAGGTTCTTAGTTGATACAGTTATTCGCCAAGGGGTGGTGATAAATGATATATAAATCAGGGGCTAATTTAATTTGAAAATTAGTAAGTTGTCATTGGTAGGTTCAACAATGAGGTGAGTAGGTCCTGTACATTGGATTGCGTGAGTTTCTTCACATTTATTCATTTTCTTCTTCACTTTCTTTCCCTTTCTCAGTAGCTCGCTTAATTTGGTTAATTGGTTATTAATTGGTTATTACCGAGGGTGGGAGTGGAGTAAGACGCTGGTTGCATTGCATGGCAGAGTTCTTGCTTCCCAGTGAAAGCATCTTGTGAAGCTTTAAGGAGTTTTCATTTCTGGTCAGAGTGAAGGGCATTTTGTGACAGTTCCTTTAAGTGACTTCATAGGTTGGGGATAGTTTAGTTTGTCCTGGTCTAACTGGTCTAGACAATGTTGTAGAGTTACAGGCAGCAAAGTCATGGACATTTTACTAACCTCAGACATATTGCAACTGAGGCTGCAGTGCTTCTTTGCAAGATTGTGGTATCTCTGAATATTCACAGTCCTATATACGGTAGTTATTCACTGAGGTAATTTACACAGCCAAGCCGCAAATGTTTTTTTCGCGAGCCCAGAGAGAAGTAAAGCATAGTTGCCTCTGCACAGGTGCTGTGTGGCGCCAATGAGCACTGAAGTGTGCCAATGAGCACTGAAGTGTGGCTGTACTTTTGGCTGCTCTAATTCATAGAAAGCATTCCTCTTGACTGTCCCAATTTTGTGTGAAGGGGACCGGGGCAAACCTTTACTGTTTTACTCCTCTTTGCTTTTGTCTTGCTGTGTCTGTGTGCACGTTTGAGTGATGGTTTGTGATCATGGATATCAAGAAGATAAATAACAGCCTGTTGCCACAGCAGCATGGAAAATAAAGACTTCTAAATATATTTAGTGCCAAACCCATGTCTACCAAGCTTAAGAGGCCTCTGACATGCCATTTTCTGTGTGAAGATTGTTCTCAGATTGTCAAAGTATTCAAACATTTACAGAAACTGAAATATTTTATTTCTTACATTACTGTATCTGTTTATTTTTTATTTCATTTTGTACAATGCAGCAGAACTGTATGCTACATAACTCAGAGTAAAGATAGCGTGATGCAGTGGTAGCGTTGTTGCCTCACATTAAGAGGTTCTCCCGTTCGATTCTCGGCTGGAGCACCTTCTGTGTGGAGTCTGCATGTCCTCCCTGTGGTCGAGTGGTGTTTGAAAGACATGCGTAGAATGGGCGTGTCTTCGTTGAAGGTTGGGCGTCGAACTGGCACCTCAGCACCCATAAAAAAATCTACTGACAATCATTAGCAGACTGGAGTTCCGCTGTGGCAACCCCTAACTGGGAAAAGCCAAAAGAAAAACAACAGCAACAACTTCACATTGTTTGCAACTGGGTATGTGGGTGTGGTCAAGGAGGATTTGTGGTGTTGTTCTACTTGATATGATCTGACACATCTTCAGTTTACACTTTCAAAGGTTAAACTGTTAATAATCTGAACTTTCAGATTATTTTAATTATTGTATAATTTGCAATTAATAATGCTGATTTCGACTTACTTGGCTCAACTCTAATCTTAGTTCCTATTCCAAATGCTACTCTTTTGAGTGCATCACTAGCACGGCAGAAAAAGCTTATTCAAAAAACAACTTTTTGGATTGTTATATAGTGTTTTCATGCATGAGTTGAACTAGAAATTATTACAGCTCACAGCTTAAACGGCAAAGGTAAAATAAAACAGTAACTGTAATAGCTTTAAATACATATGGATTTCTAACTATAGCTTTACTAAATCTCTCTGAACAGTTCATTAAATACTTATCTAAAATTACACCTGACTTGCTGTGGCCAATTATCATGTGTTTTACAGGTCCATGATGATACTAGATGGCTAAACTGCATCTATTAACATGGAGCATCTGCACCTGTCACCCCTGGGATTCAGGTAACTGACTAAAGCTCTTGCCACCCCTATAGTGCCTTTTTTAGGCAAGGTTCAAAGGATAAAACCACCACCGTAACAGATACAAGCATGCAAAATCTGAAGGTAATGCTACTCAATGCTAGAAGTCTAAATCTCAAAATGCACTCTCTTGAGGCACTCCTAAAAATGGAGAACATCGATATCTGTGCAGTAACTGAGACCTGGTTCAAGGCTCCAGAGAGCACCCCTGCAATACCAAGCTACAATTCTTACCACACTTTTCGGACACAAAACCAAGACCAAAACACTAAAGGTGGAGGAGTGTCCATATTCACCAAGGATATTCACACCTGCAGGTTATTTGCCCAACACAATGCATCTGAAATTCTCCAGGTGCAACTAACACTAGGTAAGACTGCAATCCAAATTGTAGCTTGCTACAGATCCCCCACCATGCCCCAAGATTCTCACTACACCATTCTAAACATACTGGAAAATATTAAGATACAACCAAACACCCTAATACTCGGTGATTTCAACTACCCTGCCATTAATTGGGAAAACTACTCGGGTACCAACTCCTTTTCCCAACGGTTCTTGGAATTCACAAATTCCAATGCCCTGGATCAACTAATCCATTGTCCCACCAGGGGCTCCAATATCCTAGACCTGGTCATTACCAAAATGGGAGATAGATGCTCCACACCAGTGGTCACCCCCTCATTGGTCAAGTCTGACCATAAGCAAATCACCTTTGACATCCACATCCCACCCCCCAGTAAGGAAACCTCCTTAAAAAACTTCTCCAAAGCCAACTTCATGCTACTGAAGTCAGAAGTGACAAACTTCACAACACCCATGCAGACGGGATCTGGAAGTTCGACTGCAGAATCCTACATTAAAGCACTGTATGAGCACATCCACTCGTGAATGAATCGTGCCTTCCCAAATAGAACCAAGATGCTCTTCTCCAAAAAAAAAGAAGCCATCTGGTGGTCCCCTGCTATAAACAAACTATACAACAGAAGGAAGAAACTGTTGCAGAAAAGAGGAAAATCCCAGGATGCAAAAAACTTCCTCACCAGCCTCAGTAAGAAGCTGAGATCCCTCATAAAATCCTCAAAAGCTAGTTATGAAAATAAAATTGCCAAAGATTCCAAAGACAACCACAAGACATTCTATAGTTATGTCAAGAATCTAAATGGCAATGCTCAGATCTGCTCTGAGCTACAACAGAATGGCATTAAATATACTGATCCCAAGGATATTGCCAATATCCTGGCAGATCGATTTAGTGCCGACTTCACCCCCTAAAGTGCCCATCTCAATAACAAAAGATTGCCAAATTCCGATAATCACGGCCACACAGGTAGAAACCACACTCTCCAAAGCTAAGAATACAGCATCCATGGGAACTGATGACATCCCAGGCTGTGTACTACATGAACTACAAAATGAACTGGCACCTCACCTAAGTGTCATATTTAATCATAGCCTCACCTCAGGCTTCTTGCCCACTGAGTGGCACACAGCTACAGTTATCCCGCTCCACAAGGAAGGATCTGCCTTGGATCCCAGGAACTACCGTCCCATCAGTCTGACAAGCCTGATTTGCAAGGGCATGGAACGCATTATCATGGAACTTATAAACAAAGACATTGGCAACCTTCAAACACTGGACCCCACCCAGTTTGGGTTTGTGAAGGGCCGATCTTGTCTCCTGAATCTGATTGACTTCTTCGAATCAGTCTCCAGAGCTGTGGATGAGGGTAAGGCGGTCCACACAGCCTATCTGGACCTCGCCAAGGCATTTGACACCATCCCCCACTCTGGAATCATAGATAAACTTACTAATCTGGGCATAAATCCCTATGTCACTTGATGGGTTGCCAACTGGCTTACTGACAGAACCCAGACTGTAAAAGTAGCCGACTCCAAATCCAACACCAGACAAGTGACAAGTGGAGTACCTCAGGGTTCAGTCTTGGGACCACTCTTGTTTGGCATCTACTTCTCTGAAGTACAGGCCAACACTAAGCGACTCTGACTAACAAAGTTCACAGATGATTGCAAACTGGGAGCCATTATTGAATCCCCAAATGATGTGGATATTCTACAAAAGGGCCTTACAGAAACAGATGCTTGGTGCCAGAGCCATGGGCTTAAGCTTAATGCCAAGAAATGTATAGTTATCCCCTTTGGAAAAAAACATGTACCCATGAATTACCACATAGGTGGCAGGACACTAAACATCGAAAGTGTGATGAGAGACTTGGGGACACAGGTGGACAGTGGTCTCGCTTTCGATAACCACATCGCCACAACCATCAGAAAATCCTTCTCTGTGGCACACTTCATCACTAAGGGCTTTTCATCCAGAAAAAAGGAGGTCATTGTCCCACTGTACTCATCCCTCATTAGACCCATTATAGAGTATAATGCCCCATTTGGTATATACCTCACAAGACATCTGCAACAGCTGGAAAGGCCACAGAAATACCTCACTAAAAGAATCACAGGCCTAAAGCAGATGCCATATGCTGACCATCTAAAAAAACTCCAGCTATACTCTGTGAATATTGTCTATACAGAGGCGATCTCTGCTTAACATACAAGGCCATGTCAAACCCTGAGCTGTTGGACATGCTCCACTTAAAGAAATCCCAATCCCTCAGAGCCACATGCTCCAGGGATCCAAACCTTGTCATCACAATGAACAAAACATGCTGGAGGGATAGGTTCGTGACCCAGAGACTCTCCATATTCTGGAATAGACTGCCCATACATGTCAAGCAGAGCGCCTCATTGGCTCTCTTCAAAAGGAACCTTGATGATTGGATAGGAGATAGGAAATTCACCCCAGGGATCGTGTCAGTCGGTCTGCTCGACAGGAGTCCAGAGAAGTAAATATTGTGGGAAGAAATATCCAGGGAATTGTTATGGCTAGGCTTGCATAGGCCCTAGGGCTGATAGCCTAGTACCAACCTATGAACCTATGGATCAGTCCGTAGCTGATGGCATAAAAGATGATGGGGTGACAAGATTTCTCTGTTCCTCCCTCATTAATGTAACTATATTAAGCCCATGGATGTGGATGTGGAGAGAAAGTACTAACAACATGTGAAGGGAAAGAGAAAAAAAAACACATTCCAGCTCTCCTTCTGTAGATGAAAACCAAAGTACTTAGACTTGGGGAAGTTCTCAATGGTGGTGTTTTCAGTGGGAGTGGAGCTTTGCTGCAGCAGTGGTCTGTTGGGAGAGGGTTGAGAGACTGCATAGGTTTTGCGGGTTGCGTGTCGCCTGTGAATAATTCCTGTCAGTCACGCATGCGGGATGTGGCCTTAACTTCTGAAGGGGACCGGGACAAATATTATTCAAATTAATTAGGACTCAGAGTCTAAGGGAATGTAAATGTAAAGAGTTTGTTTCAGTCAAAATTAATCTTCAAAAGAAATCTATTCTATGCTAATAATGGCACTAGCATCAATCATAAAGGGATGAGATTGGCATAATGGGTAAGGGCTTAAACTCACAAATACAAGATGGAGGGCTTGAGTCCAACCTCTGGGTATTGGCATAGCTTGTAATAGTCAGCCGACTAATAGCCTAGTATTAGAAGGGGAGGGTTTGGCATAATGGTTAAGGTCCTTACTTCACAGATGAATACTACAGGGTTTGATTCTGACCTCTGGTTATTAACTAACCTTGTAATTGTCTGCAGACGCATAGCCAGGTATTAACCTGTGAACTTATATCAGTTTCATAGTTGATGTCTTCTGTAGTCAGATAGTGTATTCATTTCTTGGTAGACTTAAGCATATACTTATAAGCACTGGCCAGTTAGATCCATCCTGCTTGACACACTCTTCATTTATAGATATTCTCTACTGATACTTATTTGGGTTGAATTAGCGATTCTTTTATACAACATGGATTTCAGCCATCTGCTTCTAATTCCTGTCTGCTGGATTTGGGCAGTTTAATCTTGTCATAGTTACTTGGAAATATTAGTGCACACCATTTGTGAGAGGCACAGGTATCTGAAGCAAAGACACAAATATTAGTGCACACCATTTATGAGAAGCCCAGGTATCTGAAGCAAAGACAGAAGATCTCGCTAATCTTGAGAATGAAATGGATATATTATTACAGGAAGACACAATGGGTTTTTTTTCCTCAGTTGGTTTCCTTGTTAGAAGTGACTACAAAATAGCCACAACCATGAAATAAGTTAAATGTTACTCGGAAATAGTGTATGAATAAATATAATAGCTACAGATTTGGCCACTGAATTGTCTAACCTTTTTGCAGCTGTACTTGTTTGCACTTGATTGGGTAATCGTAGACAACTGTTGTGAATACTGACTAGTTTAAGATTTGATCACTGTAGTCAATTGCAGACCTAAAAAGGACTAAGAGAAATTTCTGATCTTTATTATCAAGATGATTTTAGAAAACATTACTGTCAAAAACTGAAATAATCACTGAGCATAAATATAGACTGCTAAGGCATTTGAGGATGGTAGGTGCTCAGCTAGGTAATGTAGTTTTCATGCAAAATCAACAGCTTTCCTGTGTGTAGAAGGTCCATGCATATAGCTGGGGCAGAGTCCAACATTTCCTCCTTCATTAGTGAAGCATTCTGAGTCAGTGTGATGTGTTTATTAGGTGGCAGAAGATATGGATTTTAGCTCATTATTTAGGTCCTTCTTTAAACTGTGGGGTTCTCCATTTGGGAGTTCTCATATCTGGCAGATAACTTAATGTAGATGCTATAAGGGAGGGTCATAGTGATAAGATCTTTGCTTGCATAGATATAGGATATAGAGTTTGAGGTTTATCTTTCTTCAATTTTATAAAGGCAACGTTCTGATGAAGTACAGTTTCCAGTGGATGAAAGCGCTTAACACTGTATTGAATAAAGCTTTGGCCTGTACGGTACTTGGCTCTGAAGTCTTCTTCTTCTTTTGAAAGTTATCTGTAAAGGCAAGCTGCTTAATTTGTTTTCTTTTGCAGATCATGGAGTTACCCTATTTGAGTAGGCATTGGTTGGTGACCTGAAGCAAGGGGACTCAAAAGGTGATGGAGGTCTTTCAGTGGACATTCCGGTCACTTGAGTGGTGCACAAGGAGGTCATAGATGGGTGAGAAAGGGTCAACTCCCTGATGGAAGTGGATTTGAAAGGTGGAAAGGTACAGAGTGGACCTCAGTAGATGGCCAGAATGAAGGAGGCTCAAAAGGTGATGGAGGCTGTTGCATTGGCTGTCCTGGTTGCCAGCATAGTGTGCAATGAGGCCAGAAAGGGCAATGCACAGAGTAATCAATGGTCAGTGGCCTGAGGGGAGTTGCAAGGTAATGGATTCTGCTGGGGTGGATGCTCTGATGGCTGGAGTGGAGCAGGATGAGGTCACAGGTAAGGCTACATATTTGGGTCAGTAAGACATGTCGAGTGTATTGTGTTTTGGGTACTGATGGGGCAAGTGAGGTAGAACTAGGTTGGGGGCAGGGTAAAACACTGTTGGACATTGTTTACATGGAGTGTGGGTTTCCGACAGGTGGAGTTGAGTCACAACAATCATAGGGCAATAGGAAGTTACTAGGCTAGCACCTCTAGGACTCTTTCAAGCTAGGCAGGCTCAATTCAGTTCTGTTTGACAGGATGCTGGAGTTTGTTCCTAAGGTGTAGTATCTTCGGGGTGACAAATCTGCCCCTCAAGTAGGTATTGGTAATGCCACATGTCAGGTTAGGGTTTTAGCGAGAGTAGTAGGAGGAACATTTCATAACGGAAGAAAGGTTTGAGGGAAAGGTCCGGGACAAGCAATGGATTGAGGATGTTCAACTTTGCGAGGGTACTACCTAGGACTGTCATTAAAAATGAGCAAGTTGGGGAGGGGGTTAGGTTAGTTCTGAGTACTGTGGCTAGAGTTTTAGCCAGGATTGTCATTAGGAAGTAGTGAATTTTGGCATTTTTATGGTTATGCAGATGTTTAAGAAGTTTCAAAGCAGGCAGCACATTAATCAGGAGCATAGTATTGCTGTAGTATTATCTTTTCAGGTATGCTATGTTGCCAGAGTATTTCATTGCTGCACATCATAGGTGAGTTTTCAGGAACTAGTCATGGGGGACTCGGGTAAAGGGACATACTTCTGCTGTACAGTTTTTGCAAAATGTCTAAATTTTGGCATTATGTTTTGGGCCATTTTTCGTAAAATGTTGGTTGCCTGGCATTTAATGTTAAATCATCAAAGTTTGTAGTTAGAGAATTTGCTTCAATAAATTCATGTTACCACAAGCCTGTTTTATCTTTCCAAGTTTGCGACAGTAATATTTGAAATCGTTCCAATTTTAGGCTTTGTCCCACTTTTGTTTATGTTTTTTTTTTCCAGATTTCTTAGGCTAAGAAACTGAGAGGTATGTGAGGAAGTTTTATATTTTGGAAACTTAGGTTGCATTGTTGGGCAAGCTGTCAAGGCTCAGGCAGAAATGTCATTTTGGGGTTAATGTTATGTTGGCCAAGACATTAAATGGATTAATTGGAAGTGCAAGGAGTTTGTATACATGGTGTGTACAGTTTTTGGATGTTGGTTTTGGGAGAAAAGATTTTCACTCATTTTGGGTGCATTGGTGGGCCCTTAGATTTATTGAGGGTGAATTAATCTTAAAAAAAGAAAAATTTTGGTCATTCTTATATCAGCTGGTACAGCAGTTGGGGCAGCACGTAATTGGGCTTGCGTAGTTGCAGGTGGCATTGTGGTCCTTTACAGTCTTTGTGGTACATTTGCAAGGTTGCGATGTGTGAATAATTATGGAGTTACAGCTGGAAGGAGAACAGGATTAATGATTTAAGAGGTTATTTCAAGGTAAAAGTACGGGTAATCTACTGTGGTTATTTTGACTTTGGGGGAGGGCTTATCAGTTAAGTCAACTATTTAGACAACTGGTTGTTTTGGCGATTGTATGTTAGGCCTTTGGGAGTTGACAGGGATCCAGTTGGTTCAGAGGGTATGCCGTACACCAAATGACATTGGTTCAACCTTTAGGTATGGTTAGGTTGTTTTGGATGGTTTGTTGGAAGGTTTGGAATGAAGGAGGGGGAACATCCTGGTCAAGCTGATTGGCAGAAAAGAAGGCCAGGCTTGTCCCTCTTCTTTTCCCCCTTTGGTGTTGGAGGTTCATTTCAATAAGTTGGGAAATGCAAGTGAGCGGCTGGCCTCTGCTTGATAAGTAAAAGTAAGCGAGCAGAGGTAAGTACACTGCTTATTTGGTTGGATGGTTATTTCAATGAGTTGGGAAAAACAAGTGAGCGGTTGGACACTGCTTGATAAGTAAAATAAGCGAGTGGAGGTAAGGATGCTGCTTAGTTGGTTAGGGTAAGCAGGGTCATGCTGCCGTAACTTAACTGTTTTATGGATGTTGGGAAATTCAAGTGAACAGTTAACTGTTATATGGATGTTTATGTCGTGATTAATACAAATATTAGTTGGTCAATGAAGTTATATGTATGGAATTTTAATAAAGGTTGTCAAATGTCATTTGGTGTGAGGTGTGTTTATTGAAGGAGACCTGGGCAAATGAGGTTTGGTAACAGACTAATTTGTGCAGGGACATCGTCAGAGGTGGGTTTAGACTGAAATAGTAATGGGTTTTAGGAGAGTAAAGGAAGGAAGCTAGTTGGGAGAAGGGGGAGGAAAGTTTTAAATAGGAAAGTAAGATTGGGAGGAAGTGAGGTAACTGTAGGGAGGGGCTTAAGTTTTGTGAGAGTGTAACTGGGTGAGGTCTCACATTTTGGCATGAACTTGCTAACCACTCTCCCTCCCTGTTTGGAGTACCTGGGATGGTGCGGTATATTTTGGGATACAGAGAAGAGGGCCAGGCTTGTCCCTCTTCTGTTCCCCTCTGGTGGTGGAGGTTCATTTCATTGCACTGGGAAATTGGAAAGTAAGTGGTGGGATGCTGCTTGACATGTATAAGTAAGCAAATGGAGGTGAGGATGCTGCTTATTTGTTTGGATGGTTATTTCAATGAGTTGAAAAACAAGTGAGCGGTTGGATGCTGCTTGATAAATACAATAAGTGAGTGGAAGTAAGGATGCTGCTTACTCGGTTAGGGTGAGCGGAGTCATGCTGCCCTAACATAAATGATACATGGATGTTGGGTAAAATGAGCAGCAGGACACTGCTTGATAAGTAAAAGTAAGTGAGCGGAGGTAAGGATGCTGCATACTCGGTCAGGGTGAATGGGGTCACGCTGCCCTAAGTTAACTGTTATATGGAAGTTTATGCCATGATTAATGAAAATAGTAGTTGGTCAATGAAGTTATGTTTACGGAATTTTAATAAAGGTCGTCAAATGTCATTTGGTATGAGGTGTGTTTATTGAAGGGGACTTGGACAAAGGTATTTGTATTCTTTCTCAGGTTTTGTTTTCCAAGTACATCGTTTTGCAATTTTTCAGCATGAATACAGCTGTCATACTATTATCAGCTCTGGACATATGATTAATATTTTGGTTATTGTACTATTCTCTTTTGGTCTTTATTGTGATGGATAAATAGATAGATGTCAATAAAGGGTATCTGTCTGTAAAAAACTGGATTATCAAATGCTGATCTATTAGGTACTGGACCAGCTGATTAAACAGAATTTATGATTATCTTGTATTTTGACTTGTATCAAGATTTGTTGTCCTCAGAATTAGATGTAATACAGATGGAGAAGTATGTGAGCTATTTTTTTAACTCTTCTGTTTTCAAGACATCAAACTGATAACATAATCTAAGCATCTTACACTGGAGTTTTACACCACTCTTATGTAAAACTGGTTAATATAGGCATTATTTTCAAAAATCTGACAGCTACATTTGTTCCACAGATAGTATTCTGAAAAATGTGGATCAGATGAGCCAGAATGTGGA
>NC_056734.1:581595831-581683331 GCF_019279795.1 Protopterus annectens
ATATATATATACACCTTTTAACTTTATTTTAAATGTCTGAAGAAGCAGTGAATTAATACTACAAAAGTGCTGACATATTCAATTAAAGGTTTTTTAAAGACGTGGTAACTTCACTATCCTTCCTATATTGTTGCGGTTTACTTAATGTGTTTTTGGATAATAAAATATTTATTTTTGGCTGCTGCCCATAGGTAACATGCCAGTGACTTTCTGTTCTAAACTTAGAAATTTACTAGAATAACAGGATGTGTGTTCATCTGATTTCCTGAAGGATAGAGTCTGAAATGTAAATGTATGACTTTATTTAGTTTCTTCAAGCATCAGTAATTTGTCTGAAAACTACAGACTTTATGAAGAACAGACCCAGCATATGTGGACAAAAATCTGAATATTTTGTGAAAATCTGGAGAGTTGAGTGGCACTGAAGGTGAGTGTACATGTAAAGGACTAAGTTACGTGTGTTTATTTATTTATTTTTTTGCATTTTTACTTTAACTCGTAGTACAGAGAGCAGATAAAGCTTCATGCAAAACAAGGAACTGTGAGTGTGTTGCTGTTGCTAACCTACTATTATGTGTTCTCAACACAGGTGCCAATATTCAGCGCTGAAGGTGACTTTCTCACTTAGCTTCGGTGACCCTCTTTTAATCCTGTATAGATAATTCTATCATTCATTTTGGTAAAATAAGTTACATGTTCACATAACCTGTAATGAAATCTTTGGATATGTTTAGGCATCGAAGGATCGTGAGGTAACCAAAGAGCAAATTTCATATCTCAGCTGATAACAAAAGATGATGTTGTTATATTATCAGCACCATTTTCGAATGTATTATTTTCTGAAATGTCTGTAGCAAAACTATATTTTATAAAATTATCAGTACTTTATTCACTGCCTACTCCTTTAAAGTTTTAATGAACTCGAAGAGCATTCAAGGATATTGTACAAAACAGATTAAAGAGAATTCAGTTATGCCACAAGGTTTCATTATCAATAGCTGGAGTCCATAGACCTTTAAGCATGTGTAGTCTGACTGATGATACACGGGGCCAAGCATGTTATAGTGTTAAATAACAAAAACATGCCTGACAGTTCTACATGTACTGTAAGCTTTGAGATAAATCAGCTAAGACTTTTATAAACAGTAGCTGTTTAGACTGTTAAAACTCTTTAGACTACTAGAAAAAAACTCTCGAAAATTCTAAAGATCTGCCCGTGCAATCTAAACTATAAATAATCACAAGAGACACAATTACATGTAATATTTCATTGATGCAACATGAGAAAATTGATCCCTAGTATGTTAAAGTGCACTTTTTTGAACATGTGTCTAAAGTAAATACATTCATTTAAGGTTGAAAAACACTCATACTAAGCATAGTTTGCCAATTATAATTTTTAATTTCTATAACTGTGCCATTATCTCAATTTTTTGATATTGGTTATAGTATTTATGAAATTGAAAATATAAAATCTGAAAAATATTGACAATTTCATTCATGTTTATGAGAAGCATTTACCTTTTCATATAGAATAAATAATTAAAAAAATTAGCTGATGCAGGTCATATAAAAGTTTCAGTGATTTATTCACTACCTTGTCCTCTAAAGCTTTAATGAGCTAGAAGAGCATTCAATAGTATTGTACAAAACTGATAAAGGAAAATTCATTTATGCAGCCAAACTTCGGCATCTACATGGTTGTGTATATTGCATACTTTCAGTTTTAACTCACATAAAACTAAATAATTATGTTTTCTTTGTACTTGGATGCTGAAAATCAAGACAGACTAGAAATGGATATATTCTGCATTTATATGCATCCCTTTTATAGTTCATCAAAATATATACTTTTCTTTTGGTACAGGACATGATTTTTCTTAAAACAATTTTTAAAATAAATCTTTACTGCTTATTAGAAAAATGAATAAATATTTTATCAGCTTTTAAAGTCTTCCAGTTAAAACATGATAGGATGTCACTTTATATGTAATTTCCACTCAGTACAGCTGTGTTGTTCACATGAATTGCATTCCTCATCCTAAGGAAAAGTCATATAACCACATCTCACAAGAAAAAAAAATATATATATATGCATTTTGACACCATGATCATTATAGTAACCATGCAGGTGTGGTGGGGGTTAATGCCTAGATGTATCTCTGAAACCAATATTTTCTAATAAACATTTCTTGACAACACATGTTTGCTAGCAACACCAGTGGCTTGGTTTTGCAAATGCAATGGAAGATGACGAGTTAAGAATTATATATGTTTGAGAGTGAGCAGTATAATGTTTTTAGGCTGTCAGATTCTAATAGGTGAGAAATCTCAAATGCCTAGCAATGCATCTCAAGTCCCTGACAGGTTCTGGTACCCTTGATAAGTATAAGCAGGAGCATGAGAGATGAACCACTTACAGACTGCCTCTGCCCATTAAAGACTTAGGTGCCAAACCAGGGATGAATCTCCTATTCATCATCCAGTTATCCCAAATTACACTTGAATTGGTTTAGGGAGGAACTCTGCTTCACATGGATGGAGAGCCTGTTCCAGAGAAGGGGTAGTCTCTGGCATATATACCTGTCTCTCTAGCAGGTCATATTTATATCACAGGCAAGGAAAGCCTTTATTTTTATTTATTTTATGTTTGTTAACCGGGTTAGTCTGACTGAGCTTTAGTTCATTTTCAGCAGAGACCCTGGGTGAAAAGCTCCTCAGGGAAAAGAATTTTACAAAAATAATTTACAATCAGCCAAAGATTATGAAACTTGTTACAATATAATTTTAAATGCATAGTACAAAATAATTTATAATCAGCAAAAGATTATGAAACCAGTTACATATCATTTTGTATGAATAGTACCTAGATGTTTTAGGGTTTAGAAAGCAAATATATAAATGATTAGATGAAGATATGAAGGAAATAAAATAGAGGTGACCTATTAGACAGACTTGATAAAGTTAATTATTTTGGGGTAGTTAGATTGAGTCTAGATAGGTTAGAGAGGGGGGAAAGGAAGTGAAAAGAAGAAAAAGATATTCTGTTTTAATTGTGGCTCAAGGCTGAAGTTGGAGAGAAGAGAGACATTTTATAATAAAAAAGAAGGTGGTTTGAATTTAAAAGAAATTGTGCATTTATCATCTGTGAATTTATTTTTGACTAATAAGAAATGAGATATAAAAAGACTTGTGCTGTGGTATACGCATTAAGTTCTGTGTTTTGTAGATAGATAGGGAGGGGGTTCTAATCTCACTATAGTCAACTGGTGTGTGTGTTTTGTGTTCAATTACAGTGGATATAAAAAGTTTACACACCCCTGTTAAAATACAGGTTTTTGTGATATAAAAAAAAATGACACAACAATAAATCATTTCAAAACTTTTCCCATCTTTAATGTGACCTATAACCTGTACAATTCAATTGAAAAACAAACAAATCTGTCAAGAAAAAATATATAAAAAATAAAAAAAAACATACAATAAGCTGGTTGCATAAGTGTGCACACACTTAAACTAATACTTTGTTGAAGCACCTTATGATTTAATTACAGCATTCAGTTTTCTTGGGTAGGAGTCTATTGGCATAGCAAATCTTGACTTGGCAATATTTGCCCACTCTTCCTTGCAAAAGTGCTCCAAATTTGTCAGATTGTGAGGGCATCTGTTGTGCAAAGCCCTCTTCAGGTCACCCCACATATTTTCTGTTGGATTTAGGTCTAGGCTCTGGCTGGGCCATTCCAAAACTTTAATTTTCTTCTGGCGAAGCCATTCTTTTGTTGATTTGGATGTATGCTTGGGGTCATTGTTATGTTGAAAGGTGAAATTTCTCTTCATCTTCAGCTTTCTAGCAGACGCCTGAAGGTTTTATGCCAGAAGTGACTGGTATTTGGAACTGTTCATAATTCCCTCCACTTTGATTAAAGCCCCAGTTCCAGCTGAAGAAAAGCAACCCCAAAGCATGATACTGCCACCACCATGCTTCACCGTGGGGATGGTGTTCTTTTGGTGATGTGAAGTGTTGTTTTTGCACCAAGCATACCTTTTGGAATTGTTGCCAAAAAGTTCAGCCTTGGTCTCATCAGACCATAACATATTTTCACAGATGCATTTGGTATACTTAATGTATTATTTTGCACATTTTAGCCAGGCCTGGATGTTTTTATGTGCAAGAAAATGCTTCTGTCTTACAACCCTACCCCATAGCCCAGGCATATGGGGAATATGGGAGATTGTTGTCACATGTAGTACACAACTAGTACCTGCCAAAAAATTCCTGCAGCTCCTTCACTGTTCTGTAGATCTCTTGGTAGCCTCCCTGATCAGTTTTCATCTTGTCTTTTCATCAATTTTGGAGAGATGTCGAGTTCTTTGCAATGTCACTATTGTCCAATATTTTCTCCACTTTTTGATGACTGTCTTCACTGTGTTCCATGGTATATCCAGTGCTGTGGAAATTTTTTGTACTCTTCTCCTGACTGATACCTTTCAACAATGAGATCCCTTTGATGCTTTGTAAGCTCTCTGTGATCCATAGCTTTTGTTGTAGCAGGCAACTGAGTACATGTTAGGAAAGTCTTAATAGGACAGCTGAACTTTATTTGGGGTTAATCAGAGTCTCTTTAATTGATGGCAGGTGTGTAACCAAGAAGACTGAATGCTATAATTAAATCAAAAGGTGCTTCAACAAAGTATTAGTTTAAGGGTGTGCACACTTATGCAACCAGCTTATTGTACATTTTTTATTTTTTATATTTCGTCTCCTAACAGATTTGTTTTTCAATTGAATTGTACAGGTTATAGGTCACATTAAAGGGGGGAAAAGGTTTTGAAATGAATTATTGTGGTCTCATTTTTTTATATCACAAAAACCCAGCATTTAAACAGGGGGGTGTATAAACTTTTATATCAACTGTAGCAAACATTCAGACAACCCTTTTCCCTTCTTGATGGAACTGCTGCATTTCTACAAGTCAAGGTCCACTCGAGTAACCTGCATGCGCGGCCTCAAACTGGACTGTGACATCAACAGGACTTGTTGGCAGGATAGATTTGTGTCCCAGAAACTCCCCCATGTATGGAATAGATTCCATCTCCAAGTCAATCAGAATAGTTGTTTACCACTTTTTAAGTGTAGCCTGGATAAATGGATGGGAAAAAGAAAATACACCCCTGGGATTCTACCCATGTCCATACTGGACAGGGGCATCGGGTGCTTTGTTCTTCTTCTTTCGGCTTTTTCCCAGTTGGGGGTCACCACAGAGGAACTCCGGTCCACTAATGATTGGCAGTAGATTTTTTATGGGTGCCGAGGTGCCAGCTCGACACCAAACCTTCAGTGAAGGCATGCCCATTCTACGCATGTCTTTCGAATGCCACTCGACCGTGAGGAAGACATGCAGACTCCACACAGAAGGTGCTCCAGCCGAGAATCAAATGGGAGAACCTCTTGCTGTGAGGCAACAATGCTACCGCTACACCACCGCGGCTGACTTGACTAAACATGGGCTAAACTTTTGGTTAGGCTTATAAGGGCCTCAGGGCCAATCGCCTAGTAACCTCCTATGTATGAGGAAAAAAGAGAAGAGAAAATAAATAAAGGACAAGATGGAAGAAATATGACAATAAAATGAAATTATGAAGGTAAAGGATGTTAATGAGAAAAGAAAATAATGGTTTAATATAATTTTAGAAAAAAATGTGTTTGGTGTAGCTATGGAAGAAAACTAAAAGAAGGTAAAAAAGACAATAATGGACAGAAGAAAAACAATTGAACTTTTTTATAAAGCAGAGGATTTTAATGGAAAATTTAATTAGAAAAGGTACTAGTAAAAAGGAATATGAAATGTAGAATATTGAAGGGAAAAATGTGTTGATTGTTATCAAGAAGAAACAATGCCATTGTTTTTCATTGTAAAAAAACAAAAAAGAGAAAGTTTAAAACTGAATATAGATGAGAACGATTTAAATAATCAAACAAGAATATTATATTATATGGGAAATAAAGTAAAGAACTGATTTTGATAAATAATTTGTAGTATACTTTGCCATAGACTGGGTAGTATGGGAAATATTTAAAAGTTCTTATATAAAAAAGGAAGAGGATGATGTATTAGCTGAAATAAGAAGATGGTTATAAAAGAAAGGTTGGGGGACAGAATGTAAATATAAAAGAAAAAGGAATGAAAGACACTTGTTTAGTTTTATAAGTTTAAATATGAATATATAAAATGAGAGGATATACAAGTGATTCAGAGTTTTTTTTGTTGTGGTATAAAAAGGATGAAAAGTTTTATAAATCACCCCCTACTCTTTTTTCAGTATGTGCTGTGGGGTCCTTTACACCCACCTGAGCTACAGCAGCTCAGGCAGATGTAAAATGTATTTAGTTACCAATGAATTTGTACCTAGATCATGCCTCACATGCATGCTTTTAGGCGGCAGAGTTGGAATGTGCTGAGGGGTGAAAGTGCAGCACTGAGATTTCTTTATGAAGCATCAAGTGTAATGCAGCTTCATGAATGAAGGCTGATACTACATTTGCAGTCATGGCTGAAGCTGAGAAGTGCATTATGTTTGCACATGTGGCAGTAACTGTAGCAAGACACTTGATGCAGTTTTCTCTTCAACTTTAATTGAAAGTTGGAGTTAGCACAAGTTTAGAGAATTTATCTGGGTGGTTGGTAACATAGCTTTGGCTTACCAGTAAAAATATAGCTACTGTATTTTCCATTTCTTTACTGGCAGCTTCCAAGTGTTTTAAAAAATACACAACTAAAACTTTTATTTGTTCAAGTAGGTAGGTAGGTAGGTAGGTAGATACATAGAAAGATAGACAGATAGAAAGCTTAAATTGCATAGTTGTGATAAGATAGTTGAAAGAGACAACTAAGTTCATAGGTTCACAGGTAAATACAAGGTAATCAGTTTCAGACGATTACAAGCCTAGTAAAAAATCCCTATTCAAAAGTTCACTCCAGCCTAAAGGAAGGCAAAAAAGATAGACAAGGAGAGAAGTGGAGGCTAACATTCCAATTATCTGGGTTTATCTTAAACATAGCAACAGGGCTGGCCTTAGGTAAACTGGCACCCTAGGGGAGGAGGCTCCATGGTGCCCAGCCCATCCTGAATTGTTCGCACTATCCTGTTTACTTTATTTTCTTCCTTTTTGCTCAGCTTGAGAACTGTGATTAAATACAGACATTCCATCTTACTTTTCAACTTTGTTTTTTTCCTGCATAATTTCAACACACCCCAACTATCCACAACTATCCTTTAATAATTAAATGAGGCTGGTGATTGGGGACTCCTAGGCACCCAGGCGCCATGAGGTTATAGATGCTCTGAGGTGCATTTTAGACAGTATTTTCCAACAATTAGATGCAGTGATGCCATGAATAGAAATCATTTGGACAGAAAAGCAATTCGTTAGTACATTCTCATGTCAGTGAAGAAATAATTTGTATCCTATATTTAATGCTTAAAGGTGACCAAACACCAATTCATAATAAACTGAAAAGACAAATGCTGGGAATAGTATATGCCCCTTGTCCCCACCTCATTATAGGTAGTCACTTCTGTGTAACTGCTGTCTGGTGTTAAATTGGGATTAAAATTAGGGCATAAATGCCCCCGGTCATATTTCAAGCTGCTGCTGCTGTCATATTTATATCCACAAGGACTCTCGGTCCCCTACTCCCCAAAGGCAGCCACCTTCTGTGTACCGTTCTGATGTCATACTGGGACAAATCTGAAAAAAAAAATCAGATAAAACAGAACATACCTACTGGAAAACATATATAAACAACACACGTATTTATTCTCCCCCAAAAGATAGCCACTTGTATATGCATTAGATGTTTTATTGTAAAAGAAATTAAAAAAAGACTAACAATAATATTTCCAACTTGCTACTTCTAGAGACAGTACAATGCTCATATATAAGCTATAGTGATACTTTGTTTACCCTCTGAAGTTTGCAAGGAAAGTTAAAGAAATAATGACCACACTGTCCCCAGTCCAACACAAGATAGAATGACAGCTGAGGTTTGGAAGAAATGGTAAAGAAATAATGTCATTGCGCCAGCACCCACCTCCACGAGTACAGAGACCTTCTGTGTATGCCTATGAGCAGGGCAGATTTTAGATCAGATGTGGTTCATGGCAGAGGAATTTGCTGTTTCAAAATTCACTCATACAGCCTTGATGTTTGGGGGAACCCAGCCCTCAAAAGTTCTGAATATTCTGTGGTGTATTTATTTCTTATTTTTATGTATTTATTTTGTATGTCTGTATGTATGTATTTATTTATTTCTGAGAGATGACTGATAAACTGAGAAAATTATAACAGGGTGAGTTACTTTTAATCTGGACAGCCCACACCAAGCAGTTCTAACCACTTCTATGTACAGTTCAGATATCTGATCATAGTAAAAGAGGATGACTGGGTAATGGATTTCACCCTGGTTTCAAACAGCTACTACACATCAAAGTATTGCACATTGCTTCAAATAATCATATTTGACCTGCAAAACCAAAGTAAGCAAGCAGCTAGTCATTTTCTGCCACAGAGAACAGCCACAACAATTGTACCTCCTCTATTTGCGTATGCCAGGTGTATAGTGAGGCAGTTAGTTCATCTTACTCCTTACAAATGCACATTAGTCCTGCTGCGTCAGACACTGTCTGTGCAAATGAAAAGAGGAACAGTTACTTTCATCCTGCCAACCTCAAACACCACCCAGCAGTTACAGCCATCATGTCTGATGGCTATGTAATATTATTTCACCTTAAATATCTACACATTCATGTGCCAACTATTTCGATCAACGCTTTCTGGAATTCATAAATTCCAGTGCCCTGGATCAACTTATCCACACCCCCACCAGGGGCAACAATATCCTAGACCTAGTCATTACCAACATGAGTGACCGGTGTTCCACACCTGAAGTCAACTCCTTGTTGGTCAGATCCAACCATAAGCTAATCACCCTAGATATCTGAATCATGCCCCCACCCACCATTAAGGAAACCATTGTAAAAGATTTCTCCAAAGCCAACTTCATGCTTCTTAAGACAGAAGTGGTAAACTTCAGGACACCCATGCAGATGGACAATACAGTTACGACTGCTGAGTCCTACACAAATGCACTCTATAAGTACTTACATGAGTACATGGATCGTGCTATCCCAAAAAGAACCAAGACGCTATCCTTCAAAAAAAGAAGCCAATCTGGTGGTCCCCTGCCATAAACAAACTCTACAACAGAAGGAAGAAACTGTTGCAAGAGAGTAAAATCCCATGAGTGGAGGAGCTCCCTGGTCAGCCTCAGTAAGAAGCTGAGATCCCTTATAAGATCCTCCAAAGCTAGCTATGAAAACAAAATTGCCACTGATTCTAAGGGCAACCACAAAGCATTCTATAGCTATGTCAAGAATCTCAGTGGCAACACCTAGATCTGCTCTGAGCTACAGCACAATGGTATGAAAATTACAGACTCAAATAATATTGCCAACATTCTGGCAGATAGGTTCAGTGCTTACTTTACCCCCCTCTCACCCCCTAAAGGGCCCATATCTATACAGGAAGAATGCAGAGTCCCTGTAATCACATGTATGCAGGTAAAAGCTGCACTCTCTAAAACCAAAAACACAGCATCCATGAGACTGGACAACATCCCAGGCTGTGTCTTACATGAACTTCGGAACAAAATGGCTCCCCACCTAAGCACCATGTTCAGTCATAATCTCATGTCAGGCTTTGTGCCCACTGAATTGTGCACAGCAACAGTTATCCCACTCCACAAAGGTGCAGCCACCACTAATCCTGGGAACTATTGCCCTATTAGCCTGACGGGCCTGGTCTGCAAGGCCATGGAATGTATCATCATGGAACTCATAAACAAAGATATGGGTAACCTCCAAACTCTGGACCCCTCCCTGTTCGGGTTTGTGAAAGGCAGATCATGCCTTCTGAACCTGATCGACTTCTTTGAGGCAGCCACCAAAGCTGTAGATGAGCCTATCTTGACCATGTCAAGGCTTTCAACACCATCATCCATTCTGGAATTATAGCTAAACTCACTAAACTAGGTATAAATCCTTACGTCACAAGATGGGTTGCCAACTGGCTCACTGACAGAACCCACACTGTAAAAGATGCAGACTCCGAATCTGACCTCAAACCAGTGACAAGTGGAGTACCACAGGGTTCAGTCCTGGGACCTCTCCTGTTTGGTATCTACTTCTCTGAAGTACAGGCTAACACAGAAGGCCTCTGGCTATCAAAGTTCACAGATGACTGCAAACTAGGAGCCATAGTCGAGTCCCCAAATGATGTTGACATCCTACAGAAGGGCCTCACTGAGACAGATGCCTGGTGTCAGAGTCATGGCTTCAAGCACAATGCCAAAAAGTGCAATGTCATCCCCTTTGGTAAAAACTCTGTACCCATGAACTACCACATAAACGGCAGTCTACTTAACGCCAAATGTGTGATAAAAGACCTTGGGCTCAGGTGGACAGTAGTCTCTCCTTTGATAATCACATTGCCACAGTAGTCAGGAAATCCTTCTATGTGGCACACCTCATCACAAAAGAGTTCTCATCCAGGAAAAAAAGAGGTAATTGTTCCCCTCTACTCTGCACTCATTAGACCCATTATAGAGTACAGGTGGTATTATTTCTATTTTCAATACATGCATGCTGATTCATGGTTTCAAGACTGAACTTTTCTAGTTCTGACAATAACTTATCCAATATTACCATCACCATTATTTTTCAACAAAATGAAAGTAGAATTAAGGGTCTCTGTCTGACTTCGGGTTTATCCTGTTCCCTTTTCCTTTAAAGACAGGTTGAAAAAGTGCTTGTCTTCAGTCTTGAGGAATCTCCCCATATTTATATTACCAAGTGAATAGTAGATATAATGGTACTGTAAGTTTTTGCCAAAGTATTCTCAGGTCATTATTACTAATTCCTTCTCCTCCCTGTGCTTTGTTTGGATCCAGTTTGCGTAGTGCTTTTTCAATATAATCTAATTTTATTTCGGTGTATGAGGTTACCTAGATGTTACTAGAAGAACTTATCTTTGCCTTTGTGGAGCCAAATTATCTTGCATAAGATTTTGTTAAATGTAATCCATTGTGTTTGAGAATAAATTTTAGAATTTACACACAGTTTATCAATTTGTACGTCTTCACTTCTTCCACATATTATGGATCTATAAAATGGTTTCTTATTATGCTCAATATCTTTGTATAAATTTTCTTCAAAGTTTTTTGATATTATCTCACAGTGCTTAATTTGATTGTCCAGATGGTTTATTTCAGTTTTCAAGGTTGTAGTTTGACCTGTTTTCCATTTCTTATACTTTTTTGTCTCTCACCTTAATCAAATATCTTGTTCTTATGGAAGTATATCCCGTTGACATTGTATGCCTAGATCCTGATGTTAAAGTTTTTTTTTTTTTTTTGTGTACTCAATTTCTGTTTCAAAACTCTTCACATTCATTCTGCAGTTTTTCCATCATCCTTGGCCCTAAATGCCTCAGTCCTTGTCCTCAGAAGGTCATACACTCTGCTGGTTAGTCAAGGTTTTTGATTGGCTCTGATTGTAATCTTCCTGGTTGTAGATACATCCTCCACACATTTTGAAATATATGCCATTGTAATGTCTGCGTATTGGCCCATGATCACATGCTGATTGTAAATGGGTGGTTCTCTGAAGACAACCCAGCAGGTATTATCAAAACAGTCCCTGAGTCTTTCCATTGCTCCTTCATTCCAGACCCTGATCAGTTTCTCAGTGGGTTTTTCTCTGATCAGTAGAGGTTTGTAATTAGGTATTACTCTTATTGAAATATGATCAGAGCTAACCAAATCTCGCTGCTGCATTGCTTTGTATGCTGCCTTTATGTTGATGTAAACCTTGTCAAGGGTATTTGCCCCTTTGTGGAAAAGTGCACAAACTGATGGTAGTGGGGCTAGAACCTGTTTGAGATCCACTTTACTAAAGTCCCAAGCTATCACATATGCACAGTCAGGATTTTTACTTTGCAGTTCACACATGGAATTGTGCACTATACTAAGTGCCTCAGAAGTATTAACACTAGGTGGTATATACACAGCTGTTACATAGACTCCATTAAACTCTCAGGGTACATAGACAGGTCTGCATGTCACTGTTAAGAATTCTACATTTTCAGAGCATTGTATTCATATAATTTCACAGTTCATACACCAATTTCCATTTACATAGATGTACAACCCACCTCCCTTTACTTTTCCACATAAAGCTGGGTTTCTATCAGGTCTAAACAAAGGGAAGCCCTCTAAATCCACAACACTGTCATTGATATTGTTATGCAGCAAGTTTCTGTAAATATTAGTAGACAGGAATTTCTCACCTTGTTTGTAGTGGAGATCTCAGGTTTAAGAAAGTCTATCTTGTCGATTGAGCACATGATGGCTAACAGACTTGAAGGTAATGCAGGCCTGTGAAGGTTTGTTTTCAGCTTGGCAGCAATTCCAGCTCTGCAGTCTCTTTGTAGAGGCTTCAGAAGGAAGTGAGGGATGTTATCAGAATTAATGACAGACTCATGGCAATCCGACTCCAACCTAATGATAGGACAGTATTCATAATCTTAGCCTATGCCTAACAACAGGGTTGTGATAACAGTAGAAGAGTGCATTCAGACAGCAGCTGCAGGGCCTACTAGATAAAGCAGGACATTATGAATCGGTGTTGATAATTGTAACCTGAATACACATGTCAGAACAGACATAACAGGATATGTGGCCTGCCTGGGTCCACATGGGTGGGGCAATAGGAGTACAGAAGGAGAGGCCATTCCAGACTTATGTCTGGCAAATACCTTGATAATGCCAGATTTTATGAGAACTACAGAATAGATATGCAGCCAAGACAGGTATGTAATTAAGATACATAAAGAAAGCTGGTGGTGGAATGTAGAAGTCCAGAAAGTCATCAAAAGAATGGAAAAGTGCAGGAAAAAGTTGGAGACAGAAAATAAGGACCAGGCAAAGAAAGAATACTGATTGGCTAATAAAGAAGCTAAGAAATGAGTTGCAATATCAAAGAATAAGGCATCAGAGGCACTCTAATAGCTTTTGGAAAATAACTCAGTAGATAGCACAAAAAACTGTATCAGGTTGGCAAAGAAAATTGAAAGATGAAAGAAAGATAAAGAAGATAGTTAGATACCCTTCATAGGGGATGCCACAAAAACCTGCTCACCAATCCACAGAACATCAAAGGCCTATGGAAAGTGTACTTGCAGCAGCTTCTGACTCAAGAAAACCTCACAGAAGCTGTAATGCCCCAGACACAGCCTACCATGAGAGAAGAGGAGAAGCCCCCCACAGAAAAAGTAAGAACAGCACAAATAAAACAAAGTCAGGGAAACAGCAGTCTTAGATGAAGTTACAATGGTAATGCCATGGAACGTATCATTATGGACCTCATAAATAAAGACATAGGTGACCTCCAAATCCTGGATGCTACCCAAGTCGGCTTTGTGAAGGGCTGATCCTACCTTTTAAATATGATGGATTTCTTTGAAAATTTGACCAAGGCTATTGTCGAGGCAAATCTGTGCACACAACATACCTTTACCTGCAAAGGCTTTTGACACAATCCCACATTCAGGCATTACCAATAAACTTAGCAAACTGATTGTAAACCCCTTCATTGTAAGATGGGTTGCCAGTTGGCACACAAACCAGACACGCACTATCAAAGTGGGTGACTCCACATGAACCAGCAGACCTGTTACCAGTGGGGTGCCAGAGGGGTCAGTGTTGGTCCCCCTATTGTTTGGTATATACTTCTCAGAAGTTCAAGTTTAAACTAAGAGATTGTGGTTGACCAAGTTTGACAACTGCAAACTAGGTGCAATCATTGAATCCCCAAATGATGTCAGTATACTCCATGAGGGTCTCATGCAATCAACAACTGGTGTGTTAGTTACAATCTCAAACTAAATGCAAAGAAATGAATCATCATTCCCTTTGGCACAAATAATGTCTCCTCACACTATCAGATCAACAACAACACCATAAGTACCCATGAAGTGGTAAGAGATATGGGATCACAAGCTGACTGTGACTTTAACTTCAACCATCATGTATCTACTGTAATAAGGAAAGCTTTCTATGTAGCACACTTGATTAGTAAAGGCATCATCTCGAGAGGAAAAGAAGTTATAACCCCTCTATACTCACCCATTTGGCATGTACCGTACTCAGCAACTGCAGCAAATAGAAAAACTTCAGAGCTTTCTAACAAAGAAGATCAAGCATGTGCCATATACAGACTGACTAAAGTCCCTGTCACTGTACTCCATATCATATAGACTTCCTAGGGGAGACTAATGCCTGGCCTAAAGAGCAACCCAAGACCCCAAACCTAACAAACTTGCTGCATATCTGTAAATCAAACTGGACTAGAGCTACCCATTCCAGGGACCTAAATATGGCCTACGACTTAAATAGAACATGCTGAAGAACAGATTTATCTCCCAGCGACTGCTGCACCTTTAGAACAGGCTACCAATTTGTGTGAAACAGAGCACCTGTATAACACTGTTCAAGAGGAATCTGGATGAGGCACCATAAATTCGTACTGGGGATAGAGCCCACAACCGTCCTGAACATGGGCAGTCATCACTAAATGCAATCTTGGGCGTCGACTAGCATTACTATGGTATTACATTGAGATGAAATGGCTAGGCTTAAAATGACCCCCAGGTCGATAGCCCAGTAATCTCCTATGATCTTATGAATGCATCATTCCAATTAGCTTTATATAGTGGCTGTTTTGCTTCCATATAAAATGTAATTAATCTTTTGTGTATCGGTTTAGATCTCAGTTTGCCACAATTATTTAGCAAAAAAATAACCTTTAATAACCCCATGATCACTGCACATCAATGATGGTAAAACTTGACATGAAATAACAGTAATTTCTTTAGGAACACACACAATGCCTAGTATGTTCCATTCCCTTGTATTTTTTTTTTATAATCTGAAGCATTTGCTGCTCTTCAACATACATTGTGAATAATTTCCTTACTAATGCTGTAGAATCAATATTATTCCAGTCTGTTTCTGGTAAGGTTAAGTCTCTAGCCACTATTATTTTTCCCTCCTGTGTTTCATGCAAGAAATGTATGAATTCCTGTAGGTCATCAGCACTTGACTTTGGTGATCTGTACACTCCAACAATTGTCATACACTCCAGGGTTCTCTTTAATGTCACAATTACACACTCTATAGTATTGGTGTTATCATTGAACTTGTAATACTCACAGGTCTATTAACTATTTTTAATCTCTATCATAACACCTCCACCTGATTTTTTATTAGAATGCCTGTTAACAGTAAAAAAATTATAATCTGAAAGAACTGGTTTCCAGTCTTTGTTCTTTAACCATGTTTGACAAACAATAACAACATCAATCTTATGGGAACATAGCAAATTTTCCAGTCATAAAAAAACAACTTTATTCTTAATGCTCCTTGCATTAGCAACCATCAGTGATGCATCAAATGTTGCCATCTGTGAATTGGTTAATCTTTGACTTGGAAAAAACTCTCATATGTTTGTCAAATATTGCAAAATATCTGCTGCAATAATCCTCTTCACTGAGCTTGACAAATGCAGGCCATCCTGTCAGAACACGCGTGGCCAGAATTAGGCTTGGATGCTCTAAACCTTTCCATTTTTTTAAAATGGGACATCTTTTTCATGTACGTATTTACCCCAAAAATCTTTTCATTGACGGTGATCTAACTCTCATTTCTGTATGTGATTTGTGAAAAAATATGTCCTAACACCTGTACAATCTATGGTATTTAAAAGGGCTGTAAGTTCTAACAGTCAAAGAGTCCTTGCAAATAAGATCATTTGTACTGACATGGATAAAAACAGATCCGTACTTCCTTACATTATGGTCTTCTGAGGCTTTTCTCACATCCTCTCTTTTTGCTCCTGGCAAGCATAACACTATTCAATATTCATTATCTTCACTGCAAATGTAAGTATCATACCTCTCAACTGTACAGATTTTCGCAGAATGTCCAGATTTTTGCCTTATATTTTTGGTTTGTTTTTCATAAAATTGTGGCTTTCTGGCAATTAGTGGCAAATCATTAAAGATTGAAGTTAATGACAGATAATTGAGTTTTAGACTTCATACCCTTCAGAAAATTCATGCTAATGCAAAACCTGTTATTCTATCAACTTTCTAAGCTTGTAAGAGCAATATTTAAAAATTGTCCCTATTTGTACCACTTTTTTTCATGGCTTTGTCCAGATTTCTTACTCTAAGACATTGAGAGGTATAGCAAGTATGAGTTCCTCATAATTAAATCAGTAATTACAATAATATTTTTTTTGACCAGATCTGAAGAATCTTCAACTTCTAATTCAAGAATATCTGCTCTGTCAGTTGTTATAAAAATGCGATCTTTATCACCATTTATCTTATGATTCCTACGGTTTTCATTGCTTATAATATTTGCAAGCATACATTTCTCATCCAGGCAACTTTACACATCCACAGCTTGAGCCATGTTGTCAACATCTGTCTTTCGCATCTTTTTTCTTGCAGTAATGTTCTTCAATCCTTCCATGTTCAGTTATGATTTCTTCGTTTTCACTTGCCCCTTGCCTCTTTTTTTTTACCTTCTCTTTTGAGAAAAAAAATACTGCCTTTTTCTGTGGACTGAAAGTTTTTTTTGATAGAAAAATCATTTCCTGTAATCTGTGTGTTACATAACAAAGAAGTGTCCTTTTTAGTACATATTCTCTTTACTTTACAGACATTAATCAGTTTCTTTTTCTTCCTTGTTATTTTTTGCAAATTTCTTTTTTTTTTTTTTTTTTTATTTCATTCCATATGTTCTGAATTCTCAGATAGCTGAATACTTGTATCCAGAATTCCAAATCTGTCAGTGGTATAATCTTGTTTTAAAGGGGTTGAGTGATCTTTACAGATAATAGACACATCCTTTCTAAAATGTGTTCTATTTACGAAACATTAATGATCTCACCAGTTCAGACATTAATATATGTAACAACAGTTCTCCAAGCCATGCCAGTTGCACAAGTCCAATCATCATCAGTAAATCTAGATTTACTATTAATAATGGTAAGCAAATCATCCATCTTTTGACATGAGGGGGTCACCTTTAAATATACATAGCATTTATTACACTGTACAAGATATGTGTGCTTTAACAATTCATTAATGGCATACTCATTTAAGGAGTCCATATTCAGCTGTAGATGAATTAAAAAATTCTAAAAGAAAAGAATAACCAAAATCTTTTACCACAGAATTCAAACAACTTAAATCAACTTGTATTTTAAAAAATAACACAAACAACATGCAGTTAAATATAAAATTAAAAACAGTAAAGTTGTTGCTCAGACAGTACAACTTCTGAAAGTCACACACAAGCTTTACATCTTTTTCAATTACATTGCCTGCAAATGGATGCAGTAGCTTCTGTCTACTATCGCTCACAGTCACACCTCTTTTTAACAATAAAGATCAACTAAACTAGTAACAGGAAAAAAAAGAGATATTTTTTTTTTTTTTTTTTTTTTTCACAAAACAGGCAGAAACAGGTACAGCAAACACTTATAAGCAAAAAAAAAAAAAAAAAAAAAAAAAAATCAGTAAATCACAGATCAAGACAGGATTGTTTAGATAAGCCCTGGATTGCTCTTCCTGAAGTCTGTGTGAATTTATGGCTGACTTGATCCTTGAGGGTGGCTAGAGTTTGCCTGTCTAAAATCTATTCCTTTCTAACAACAAAGAACAAATCTTAAAGGTAAAACAACAAACTATAAATCAATGTAAATCTTGTCTAGAAGCTATCCCGTCCTCCCTACTAACAATGAAAAAGAGTGGTAAAAAATAAAATATAAATTAAAATAAAAATGTCTCATACCAAGCTACTGCAAAGTTGCTCATAAACCAATACAGGATTGTTTATATAAACTATGGATTCAGTGTGCACATATATTTGTAGAAAAATGCTCCAAAACAAATAAATAACAAGCACCTGGTAAAAAATTACAATTAACTTTATTCAGGTTGCATACAGCTCCTGCAGACCACGGTCTTGTCTCAAGTGAACTTTTGCAATTCTTAATTTGATAATAAAAAGAAAGACCAAGTAAATAAAACATTTAAACATCATGTTGATCTAAAGCGAACATTTACAATAACTTGTATGCATATAAAGAAAGAAGGTTCACTAAATGTATTAGTGCAAATTGAATTGCATCATGGTAAAATATTGCCATCTTGTGGGAACCACAGTAAATTTTAACAACAAAAAAGACAATACAAAACTTGTTTCAGTACCCTCTAGTTGGTTATAAAAAACTGAATAAAAAAAAAAATCATTCAAACCTGGGGAATAGCCCCCCAAGTTAAGAATCTCCCAAGTCTTCCAGTGCCAAATTTGATATAAAAATAGCCACCCAGGTCAGGGACAATCACCAGGCATTCTATAGGTATGTACACAATTAATTGTAAATAGAGCTACTTGTACCAAGCAGGATGATACAGTAAATCAACTGGCTGATAGATTTAGCCCCAGTTTTACCCACATTTCCCCCACTCTAGACACTCCTCAGGAAATAACTTCAACCATAACTCCTATAACTAACATGAGGAAAACAGGTCCTCAATGTACACTCCAACACCAGGAACACTGCATTGAAGGGCCCATATAATTTCCCCAAGATGCCTCCTTAATAGCATAAACCATAACCTGTTAGGAGCAGTAGAATCACCATTTTACCATAGCTACCACACAGGCTATGAGCCAAGAAAATGGAAAACTGCATCTTTAATCCCTCTACACAAGGGCTGGTCATATACAGACCCAGGTAACTACAGACCCTCAAGTCTGACTAGTCCCATTTGCAAAACCATGGAAAGAACTATAATGGAAATGATAAACACTAACAATGGAAACCTTCTGGTACTGGATCCAACCCAGTTTGCTTGTGACAAGGGCAGTTCATGCCTACATATCCTGGTGGACTTCTTCAAGAAGATCACCAAAGCAATATATGAAGATAAAATGGTGCATACTGCCTACGTTGACCTGGCTAAAGCATTCAGCACAATATCTCCTCAGGGAAAGTATGTAAACTCACAACATTAGGGATAAACCCCTATGTCACCCACTGGATAGCCATCTGGCTCTCAGATAGGACCCCAGAAGTTAGGATAGCAAATTCTCCTTCCAGAAACAGGCTAGTCCCTCTGAGTTTGGAGTTGGGGCTAGTACATTTTGGTATCAACTTATCTGAAGTTGAGGCCAGTGTCAAGGGCCCACTGGCTGACCAAGTCTGTAGATGATTGCAAACTAGACATGGTCATAGAATCCCCCTAAAGACACAAATACCTTCCAAGGAGGCCTGCTAGAGCCATGATCTAAAACCCATTGCCAAGAAATGCATAATAGTATCCTTTAGCAAGACAGTTCCCCTGGAAACTGCCACATTCACAATATAACCCTAAGAGGAGATACAGTGATCTGGGATTTATGAATGCATGTAGATAGTAAGTTGACCTTTAACCATCGTATGTCTGTGGTAGTAAGGAAATTATTCTGTGTTGTGCAACTTACAAGCAAGGGTATGGCATCTAGGTCCAAGGCTGCCATTGTTCTGATGTACTAAGCCCTTATCAGACCAATTATTGAGTACAATAAGTACTGAGTATTGGGTAATTACCTAACCAGACATATGCAGCAACTAGGGTGTCCACAGAGGTTCCTCGCAAAAAGAATATGTGGCATAAAGCACATGTCCTACACAGACCGTCTCTAAGCCCTGTCCCTTTCCTACAGACTGCAGAGTAAGCCTAATCCTGCCTAGAAATTACCTCTGATCCCACTCTAATGCACCTGGTGCACTTCCAGCAAACAAATAGCATCACAATTACCCTAAACCTTGTCTGCAACATAAATAGGGCATATTGGAGGGAAATGTGTGTGTCTCAGGCACTACCCCTCACTGAAAAAACTTACCTTCCATGTAAAACAGAATTCTTCCAAAAGCCAAGTCAAGCATAAATTGGATCAGTTGATTGGGAATTATAAGTGTATCCCTGTCTGGTACCATGTATCTAGTAGACGGAGGCAGTGTGTAAATGCTTGATCACACATGCCCATGCCTTTATACACCCTTTAAAGGTTAAATGCATACATGTCAAATTGCAGAATGATGAACCATCTTGTAAGAACAACAGTAAATTTCAACAACAAAAAACTAAATACAAAAGATTGTTTAGCTGCCCTTTAGTTGGATATAAACAACTGAATTAAAAAAATAAATAAATAACAAATAGATTCATTCAAACATAGGGGATAAATTGCCTCCAGGTTAAGGATCCATGCATTTTCCCTTTTACTAAGTAAATTTTACTTAGTGTTTGCATCAGCCTACTTTCACCAAACTGATTCCCATCAAGGTGAAAGTAACATTGGGGTGTTGAACCTTATTGTCTCTCTTCTGGTCAGGATAAAACAGATGGACATTCATGGGTTCTGTTCATGCAGCTTTATTACACACAAACACATCAGAAATGAGGATTTGTAACTTAAACTTAGAAATAGACTGACTACCACACTCATACGTGTTAACCTTCACACTGCCTCTCACCCTGGGACCCTCATTCAATACTCTGATGATTCCACCATAATCTGCTCTGCTCAATCACTACCAGAACTATTTTCAAAAACTCAACATTCCTTTATTGCAGTTGAATCCTGGCTAAGGATTGCCCAACTCTTTCTTTATCCAAAGAAGACAAAACTAGTACTCTTTCATCCCCAAAACACCTCCCCTGTCACTGATCATTTCAACATCCTTGCATTTGACAACACTGTCATAGAAATAGTGCAGGAAACCAAACTTATAGTTGTTATCATTGACAATAAAATTTCATTTGACCCCCATATACAGCAAAATATAAAGAAAGCTCATCAAAAACTGGGACTCGTATATAGAAACAAGCATTTCTTTACTGCAGCAACCAAAACTACCCTTGCAATAACATATTTACTTCCCTCCCTTCCTTATGGTGCCCGTCTTATCTAACTTACAAACAGTGCTACAACAAAGTTGCAAAGTTTGCCACAAACTGTAAATATCGCACACCACTGTAAACCACTCCTAGAATTAAATTGGCCTGAACTCTCCAACCAACTTGCCTTTATTAAGCTATCCACCTTGCACAACCTTATTTTCAAGCCTACTACCTGCCCTGCACTAGTTAATCTAGTCACACCTAATCGATTCCTACGATCAGAAGGCAAAAATCTCTTAGCTATCTCAAAACCCACTAGAAAACCTGGTCACTCTCTGTATTCACACTCTGTCTCTATACTTTGTAATTCACTAACTCTAGCTACCAGGTCTATTACTGGCCTAACCCATTTCAAAGCCTCTTTAAAAAAATCATCTCAAAAATACATAAAGCCTGCCTAATGCTCAGGTCTTTCTCTTCTGTCACATTTCAATCCCTCACAGACTGCAAGATGCTAAGGCTCTTCTAACTTCTTCTCTGCTTCTATACCATATCCTTAAACTACTGCTCAGGCTTTATTGCTTCTAGTCTTCTTAACTCTCTCTCATTATCTGTCTGCATCACTAACTTTCTGGCTGCTATTTTCCTAACTGAAACTAACATTCTATGTTGCATGTACTATAACAGTCAGTGTCACACATTGCACTACCTACATACTATTTTTTTGGACACTATCTACATCATGTATGGTGAGAGTGACTATTATTGTCTAAAGTTTTAACTGTATAGAATTGCCTAGATATGTAGTAATATATTGCAACAGTTTGTTCTTTCAACTTATTATTTGTATAGTATTTCTAATGTAATCTTTATTGTATTGGATTATACTGTATTTGTATTGTACTGTATATGGAGATTTTCTCCCCGGGTCTCTGCTGAAAACAGGTTCTGTAGACCCAGTCAGATCACCCCGGTAAACAAATGTCAAATAAATTAAATAAATAATAACACTCTGGCTGTTCTCTCAAAATGGCACCGCTGCCTGCTTGTGCTCTGTATTTATATGCATGTGCTACTTCTGGAAATGCTTCTTAAAGGTACATACACATGCTCTGATCTACATCCTCCCTCTTTGAGAAATAGTCCTTATACGAAATGAAAGTATTTAATGACATGCAATTTACAGAAATTATCTTTTGACATGCAGTTATACAGAACTAATTATTTGACATGCAATCATACAAAATTAGACACACATAAAACATTTATTTATTTATTTATTTATTGCATTTGTTTATTAGGAAAGTCCACTGGGCCTAGGTGAGCCCATTTTCTGTGGAGGCCTGGGAAGAAAAGCTCCACATAAAGTTAAACATGTTGCAGATTACAATAAAACATAGAAATATAGTTACAGTTACACAGATAGCTAGAAGGCAATGCAGTAACAATCTTAGGCATTGATTTAACTATGATATTTAGAACATATTAGAGAACATACATATTGAACAGTTGAATGGAAAGAGGAGGGGTAGAGTGGGAGTGGCACAATATGGGAAGAAAGTGGTAGGTGTGATTAGAGAGGGTTATTTTTGGCATGGGCATAACCAGCAAGAGGAGAGGTGTTGTCTAAGAGATTTTTTAAAGAGTGGAGGGTAGGTGATGGAGGGCAGCTATGGTGGTACAGCGGTTAACATTGTCGCCTCACAGCAAGAGGTTCTACGGTTCGATCCTTGGCTGGGGTGCCTTCTGTGTGGAGTCTGCATGTTCTCCCTGTGTTCGCTTTTGTTTCCTCCGGGTATTCCGGTTTCCTCCCACATCCCAAAGACATCCTGTAGGTGGATTGGACACTCTAAATTGGCCATAGGTGTGAGTGTGTGCATGTGTGTGCCTTTTGTGGAAGGTTGGGCTCCGGGCTGGCAACTTGACACTGTAAAACTCCACTGCCAATCAGAAAGAAGAAGAAGAAGAAGATGAAGGGTAGGTGATGGAGGTTATTGTGGTTGGGAGGGTATTCCAAAGTTTGGAAACAGTGAAGGAATAGAGCATTTGACCAGCTGGGAGTTGGAGTTTGTCTACTTTAAGCAGTGTTTTATTTTCTGATCTAAGAGGTCTATTTGGTTGATACAATGATAGTAAGGAGGAGAGAGATGAACATGCTGTGGGTTTATATATCATTTTATGTGTAGTAGTTAAGTGTAGGTAGTTGAGATAGAGTGGTAGCTCTAGCCAGTTTAATTGTTGGAGCGAGGAACGGTGGTGTACTGAGGACGTAACTTTTGTTGCAAATCTTGCAACATTATTGTAAGATGAGTCAAGTTTGTTTTAAGAGATGAGTGGATATTTGTGAGGATAGGGGCACCATATAGCACGGATGGAAGTAGCAATGTTGAGGTTAGAGTCTTTTTAGCAGTGTTGTTGAGGTAATAGCTATGCCTATAAAGGGTGCCCAGTTTCTGATGTGTTTTTTTGATGTTATTGAGTACGTGGAGATCAAATGTTAGGGTTTCATCAACAGTGACTCCTAACAGTTTAGTACTAGAGACTAATTCAATGATGGTATTATTTTGCAAGTGGATAGATAATTCAGTCCTATTTAGGGAGGTTGTTTTTTTGGGAGTGAATAGGATCAGTTTAGACTTGTTTGGGTTGAGAGCAAGGTTATTGCTTGACATCCATTTTTCAGTGGACGTGAAGACATTTTGGGTTAGTAGTTGTAACTCAGAAGGGGTTTTAGCAGTGCAGATGATTGTCAAATCATCTGCATTCTGGATCATGGTCCCATGCTCAAGGCAGTTATGGATGTTATTGATGAATATATTAAATAGAAGGGGGCCCAATATGGAGCCTTGGGGGATACCTGTGGAGATGCTGAGGAAGGGGGAACAGGATTGCTGCCATTTAGTTGATTGGTATCTGCCAGAGAGTTGGTTTGAGAACCAATTTAGGGTTGGGAGTGAGACACCTAGATTGTTGAGTTTAGAGAGTAAAAGAGAGTGTGAAATAGTACTGAAAGCTTTTGAAAGGTCAAGGAAGAGTGTAGAGACAATCAGACTGGAATTGCATGCTCAATTTACTGTATCCATAAAGGAGATGAGAGCAGTGTTTGTGCTATGGCCTGGTCTAAAGCCTTGTAGGGTTGGGGTGAGAAGTTGGTTATTAATTAAATGGTTGAGAAGTTAGGTATGGACACAATTTTCTAATATTGTTGAAATGGGAGAGAGGATAACGATGGGCCGAAAGTTGGAGATGTCTGAATTTTTGCCTCCTTTGTGCAGAGGAAGAATGTATGCTTTCTTCCAGATATGTGGTATGTGGGATTCTTGGCTTGATCTATTGAGAAGTATACTAATGGGGTAAGTGATGGAACTTGCGGATATTTGTAGGAATTCGGCAGGTAAGTTGTCAGGAGCACAGGTGCAAGGTTTGAGTTTTAGAAGGAGTTTTATGGTGCATGTGGGTATGGGAGAGAAAGAAAAATTTGGTAGAGAGGAATGTTTAGAATGAGTAGATTGTTGGTCTGATGAGTTAGGGTTAGTAGGAGGGAAAGTGGTGATCAGCTTGGCAATGGTGTCAATGAAATAAGAGTTAAAGAGAGAGGCTATATCAGGAGGGGTTTTATCAGGGTATGGGCAAGGATTGATGTTAGAGCCTAGGTGTATAAGGGGATTTACTGCTCCCCAGAATTTTTGTGGGAATAGCCTATGCCGGTCCTGTAATTTATGAAAATATTCTTTTTTGTTTTTGGTTACCTGCCATTTGGCCTGATTACGTAGTTGTTTGTATAGTGCAAGGTCAGCTGGGTTTTTATATTTTTGCCATGATTTCTAAGCTTTGTCTCTAGTGGACATGATTTGCTTTGTGGATTTGCTATGGCATGATTAGTCTTGACTCTTTTTAGTTGGTGTGGTGCTTACCCTGTCTAAGATTTAGAGAAATGTTGAATTGAATAATTCAACTGCATCATCAAGGGGAATGATTTTTAATGGTGCCCAGTTGGTATGCTTTAAAATTTCGATTAGGGTTTCTGCTGAGAATTGGGATAGGTCTCTAGTCTGTTTTAATTGGTGGTTACTAACAGATGTGGACGTTTTACGTATAGCGAAGGTTGGTAAGTGGTCACTGATGCTGTTTGTTAATGTTTCAAAGGTGGAGATCTTATTTCGGTCAGATACAAGGATCCAGTCTAAGATTGAGCCTTGGTTCTTTTTGTTATTGGGCCTAGTTATATCAGAGGTAAGCTAGGTGTAGTTGAATAGGTTGATGTTAGTTTGGGGGTTTTGGTTAGTGATATCTAACCAATCAGTTTTTACATCCCCTAGGATGATTGTTTCATTTTGAATATTTTTGGATGACCAAGCTAGAATTTCCTCTAGAATGCGAATGTTGTCACCTGGGGGAATGTATAATAATGCAAAAATCAGCCAAAGCTATAGCCCACCCCATATCCATCCTCATAAACAGACCTATTTCTGAAGGAACTATTCCATCTATTTGGAAAATCTCACATGTCATCCCCCTGCATAAAGGTGATAATTCCAAAGATTTTTCTAACTATAGGCCTATAGCCATATTTTCCCCTCTGGTAAAAATCATGGAGAAGTGCATTCATAAACAACTATTAAACCACCTCCTAGCAAACAACCTACTAGCTACCTGCCAACATAGATTCAGACCATTTCACAGCACCTCTTCTGCTCTTCTTTTCTTCACAGATGTCATTAATAAAAACCGTAATAGTAACACTCTTTCCTCAGCCCTCTTCATTGATCTGTCAAAAGCCTTTGACATGGTCAACCACCAGCTACTCATAAACATACTTAGCAACTTCTCACTGGATCCACTTAGTATACTATGGTTCCAATCCTATCTAAATAACAGGCAACAGGCTGTACTATGGGAGAATAACTTGTCTTCCCACTTACCAATTGCCCTTGGAGTCCCTCAAGGCTCCATATTGGGTCCTCTCCTCTTTTCTGTTTTTACTAACAACCTACACACTGTACTACCTCAAGCCAACTGTATCCAATATGCGGATGACTCCACTCTAATATGCTCAGCCTCCTCACTTTCACAATTGCATTCCCTAACCCAAGACATGTTTAACACAGTAGAGAATTGGCTTCTTCAACGATGTCTCATCCTGAACCCAAAAAAAATAAAAAATACTACTATTTACTCCCACCTGCAGAGCCCCCCACTACATTTCACAGTCACATCTAGCAATGGTACAATCATAGCTCCAGACTCTACTACAAAACTATTTGGAGTACTAATCGACAACCACCTCACATTTGAGCCACATATTAACAACACTATAAAAACAGTAAACAAAAAACTAGGTTTCCTCTATAGGATCAAACCCTTTCTTACCCCACTAGCCAGGACCACTATTGCCTGGACCCACCTTATCTCAACCCAACTATATGCATCCCCTATCTACACCAAACTATGCAAAAGCAATCTGAACAAGCTGGCTAGCTCCTACAATAATTTTGCCAGATTTGCAACTGGCTGTACCTATAGAACCCATCATTGTAACAATCTTAATCAACTAGGGTGGTTAGAATTGCCAAATCTTATGTCAAACCAGCTAACTATTGCCTATAAGATACTGTTTCATTCTACATCTACTCCAACACTAACTAATCTAATCACTCCCTACAATAACTGAAAACCCTGCGCTCTTCAAACAAATTAATGGTAAAGATATGTAAAACCAACAATCTGGCTGGGGACTCTCTATTCTCTAACACAGTGGGTAAAACCTGGAACTCCCTCCCTACCTTCTACTACCCTATTTAAATCCAAGCTCAAACCATACCTTAAATCGCACTGGCTACACCCCTGTGCAAACCCAGACTAACTTCCTCCACTGTCTCCTGACCCTATTCTTCTCACTCACACAAACTAGTTATTCCTTTTTCTACTAACACCATTGTTTGTAAAACCTTCTGAAAGTTCAACTAATGCTCAATTTTACTTACCTTATATTTTGTTGTATGTATATCCATACATGATTTGTTAACTTAGAAGACTTTTTCCTTACTCTTAAGCTAAAATATATTTACTAGTATACTCTTAGCTAAAATGTATTTACTAGTAAAATTTGTTAAATCTTAGTAATGTACTTATGTTATTGTGATTCTGTTCTGAAATGTGGAGCTTTTCTCCCCGGGCCTCCCCTGAAAATGGACATGTATCCAGTTGGACTAGCCCGGTCAACAAATGTAAAATAAAATAAAAATAAATAAATAATACCAAGATACAGAGGATTTTATAGTTAGCTTTCGGAGGGTTACTAAAAGTTCTGCTGAGGAGAACTGTGGAACTGGTTTAGTGGACGGGACTATGGTGTAGATATTTGGGCATATCAAGGCAACATCACCACCTTTTCTATTTGGTCTGGCATTCCTGATGCATGTATAGTTAAGGGGTAGGAATTCTGTGTTGTTGATAAACGGTTTAAGCCAAGTCTTGGCTATGGCAGTGAAATCGGGTTTGTTTTGGTGTAACCATGCATGGAAGTGGGTAATTTCAGTTCTAATGCTTTGTAGATTGATGGTAGAGAAGTTTAAGGATTTTATGGAGTTGGGTTGGTTGTGCATTTTGGACTATGGCCCTGGGTTTGGGTGTATGTCTCCACATCTTATTAAGTTAAAAATGGTGGTTTGATTTATAGGGTGTAGTTGTTTACTAGTTTTATGGTGGTGTTCTAGTTTAGGATAATTTTATTGGACTTTGTGTAGATGGAGGATTTTTACTTTAGCTTGTAGAATTATGGCTGGAGAAAATAAGATAGAGCCTATTGTGGTATAACTTGGAAGAGTTTGTGTGTGCATGGATGTTGAGTGTGATGGTTTGAAAGGTATGTGGGTTGTGCGATATGATGTAAGGTGGAGGAGTAGATCGAGATGAAAGGAGATAGGATTATGATATTAGTGTAGAGAGGCATAGTGATAGAGTGGAATAATGAGATAGGAGAGAAATTTGTAGGAGTGGAAAGAGAGGATTAAACATTGGGCTTAAAGATATATAGTGAGTTTGGAAGTAGGGGACAGGGAGAGATGACAGGGTATAGATATGGTCTTTTGGTAGGAAGGAGGTGGAAGAGGAAGCTGAGAAAGAAAATGCTAGAGAGGATATTTGGGTAGTAACATTTAATAAGAGAGACAGTGTTGGATAGTGTTGGAGGAGGATCAAGAAGGGATAGGAGTATGTAAGGAGAATAGACAGGTGAGGGTAGTTGGGTTAAGGGAGGTGATTGGGTTTACTAGGGGTGTGGTAGCTTGTGTAGAGGGGTGGGCGGGGTTGAGATAGTATATTGGTGGTTGAGTTGAATGTAGGGGGTGGGGTTTAGTTAGGTATAAGTTCAATGAAAGTGAGGGTGGGTGGGTGGGTGGGAATGGGAGTATGGTAGGGGAGCGGAGTGAGCTCGACCGCAGCGAGGGTGAATGGAGCAGGTTACGCCGAGAAAGGTAAGATCCTGTGCTACAAAAAATATCTAAAACATATAAAACTAAGAGGCAGGGCTGAGAGTAAATTATTTTGCAGGTCAGAATGCTTGTTTATTTAAAATTTAGGAGGTAAAAAATAATATCTAGTATGGTGGAAAGGCTGCTAAACTTGAGAAAGTGGGAGTTTTCTATGGCTTAATTTGATTAGCTGGGAATTTAGAATGGGGAGGGCTGACAGGATGTGAGCAGGTAAGCTGTACTTGCCACTATTTGCCCAAATGCAGCAATTGTGTTGGAAAAGCAGGTTTTTACCGCTGTTCCACTTTAAGTAATGTGAATCAGGTTTATGAGGTACATACACTTTAAAGAACAAGAAAAGAGAGCTTGAGCAAATTCTGTCAGAATTATGTCCAACTTGCTGTGTATTTTATGCTATGTCTGGAAATACAACCTGAACATGTAACATAAAAGTCAGAAGTGGATCTAGCAATGGGGACTGTCTTCAAGGAATGTTCAGCTTTGGAGACATTTAGGACATCATCAGGAATGGGAATGGATACTGCGACATGTTCCTCAGTATGAACATTGTCTGGGTTGCTCTGAGTTCTAGAGTCTGTGTCACAGGTACGATGCTTCTATATCATTTCTAATACAGGAAGAAGATGTCTTTGGTTTCCCCTGTACTCTATACCCTCAGATTCCACTAAATAGGATTACGGCTCAGTACATATACCTCTCACTTGACCAATTTGATCAAAGACTTTAACTGTTTGCATCTTCACTGTCCCTCTTCTTTTAACTGACAAAGAAATCTGCTCATTTTGTCATAGCTAGAGTTCTAAGAATTATTCTTAAAAAGTTGGGCTTTGACTGCTATGTTGTTTGTAGTATTAGACACTAACAAACTAGAACTGATAAGCAAAGTTGTTCTTGTTTTCCTAGATATGAAGTTACTGAGCAGGTGACCCAATTAGGTTGTCACAGAGTACATTTCTGAGATTAAGTAAATTCAAGAAGATTGCACTCTGTACTGCACATTCAGTAAGGCCATTTGACTGAGGATATGCAGGACTGCTCATAATGTGGATAAATTCCCACTCTTTTGCAAATTTCTGAAACAATTGACTGCTAAACTGACAACCATTGTCAGAAATAACTGTGTGTGGACTTCTGTGGACCAAGGAATAACATTATATCTTAGTAATGACAGCACCGGATGTTAGGTGAGGTAGCAAATTGATCTCAAACCAGTTCAAATAAGAGTCTACAAACACTAAGTAATGTTGACTGTTCCACTAAAATATGTAATTTGCTACTGTTGACCAAGGTAAATCAGGAATTTGGCATAGCTGAAGTGTCTCTTTTTGCAAATGTGGCTTAGTACATTTGCAAACTGAACAAGAAGAAAGCACTTTACCAATGTCTTTTGATAGAGAAGGCCAAAATACTAGTTCTCTCACCCTTTTTTTGGTAGTGTCAGAACCTGGGTGGCTACGATGTAAAATCTGAATGTATTCACACTGTAAGGAAATAGGAATAATAACTTTTGGACCTTCGAAAATGATACCATCTTCCATTAGTATCTCATCTCTGTATGGAAAGTAAGGTTGTACTTCTTGCGGTACACAGGATTGCTTTGATGGCCATCCTACATTGATGAAGTGGTTGAGCTTTCACAAAATTAGATCAGTCTTTGTATGATCTCTTAGCTGATCAAGTCTTGTGGTTGAAAAATTATGCACTTCCATCTCTGCATCAAGCTGTTCTGCGGTATTTCTGGACAATCTGGATAAGGTATCAGCCAGATAAAGAAGTTTACTCCTTGCATTGACTATTTTGAAATTATTCTTTTGCAATTTGAGCATCATTCTTTGTAGTCTTACTGGAGTGGAATGCATAGACTTCTTTAAAATAGTAACTAGAGGTTGATGGTCCGTTTCTGTCTATCTATTGCTCGGCCATAAATATTATTAAGGAACTTCGAACATGCGAACACAATTGCCAAAAGTTCCTTCTCAATTTGAGCATACTGCATTTCAGTTTGGGTAAGAGTTCTAGCTGCATAGGCAACAGGTCTGCTCTCTTGAAGAATAACTGCACCATGACCGAACTTTGAAGCATCACAGGAAAGAACTACTACTGGTTTGTGGACATCATAGTATCTTAATGTAGGCGGGTTGACAATTTGCTGTTTAAGATTATCAAATGCTCTTTGGTGGTGTTCTAATTATGACCATGAAACATTTTTGTCTGTCAGCTCTCTTAAAGGTGCTGATAACTCACTAAAGTCAGGGATCTATTTGCCCAAATAGTTAACCATACCAAGAAAATGTTGTAAGGCTTGGACATTGTCTGAAGCTGGCATCTCAAGAATGGCTGCTTGCTTGGAAGGATCTAGTCATAAGCCTGTACTGGAAAATAAATGACCTATATAAGTAACTTCTGGTAGTCTGAATTTGTACTTCAGAGGATTGAGCTTTAAATTCACTTCACGCACTATGTCCATAACTTTCCTGAGGTTTTTGTTATGCTCTACCTCACCATAACCTCTAACTAGTAAATGATCAAGTATT
Source organism: Protopterus annectens (assembly GCF_019279795.1). Classification (NCBI taxonomy): domain Eukaryota; kingdom Metazoa; phylum Chordata; order Ceratodontiformes; family Protopteridae; genus Protopterus; species Protopterus annectens. The sequence continues at coordinate 581,626,941 of NC_056734.1, forward strand.
ATTGCACACGGGTAGCCATAAACAATTTGCTGCATTGCATGCTGACAGACTACACTAGCAGAATTTATTCCAAAAGGCATCCTGAGGAATCTGTATCTACCAAATGGGGTACTGAATGTAGTGAGTAGTGAAGATTTACGATCAAGCATTACTTGCCAAAATGAACTCTTTGCATCTAAGACAGAAAGAACAGTGGCATTTGGCATGAGAGTTGCAATTTCCTTGAATGTACGCATAGGATGATGAAGTCTTTTTGTGCCTTGTTCAAGTCTCTTGGGTCAATGCATATTCTGATTTCATCTGAATTTTTCTCGTGAGCAGCTACCATGGGAGATACGCAGTTGGTTCTCTGACTGGACAAATCACACCTTGCTGCACCATCTTGTCTAACTGGACCTTGACTTTGTCCTGTATAGCTACTGGAAGTCTTCTTGCTGGACTGATCACTGGGTCTACTTTCATGAAATACACAACTGGAAGTTTCCCTAAATTGTCGTCGAACGCATCAGCATACTCTGAGAAAATATTATCAGTAAAGCTGGAACTGGGACATGCGCTTACATGATGTACATCTTTGGTAAAAGAAAGCAGTTTCATTCTCAAACTGTCTCTGAGACCCAATAATGACTGCACTGGTGTCCAGACTACACAAAATTGCAAGCTGTAATTGTTTCCAGCCAAATAGCTTGAAAACACTACTGAACCTTTGGTTTGAATCTCTTCACCTCCATAAGCAACACTCTTTGCACAATTGACCAAATTAAGTTGCTCATCAGCCCTCACTTTAGCAAATGTTTCTGCTGACATCACATTACACTTTGAACCAGTGTCTACTTTGACTTGGATTTTAACTCACTCTTATATTGTACTGAGCATGCCCTTTCTACTGAGCTAGTCTTGGAACCTGCTAAAAAGCTACGGGTCATCCCTGCCATACCTACAGGGGCTGCAGCTGCCATGTGCTTAGGCCTGTTTTTGCTTGCCACATACTGCATTCTGTCTACATTTGCTCTAGAGGCTGCTGAAACCATGATTTTATCACTTGCAAGCATACTTGTGTGCCTTTCTGTGAGCTCATGGATTTGACAAATCTCTATGGTTCTGCTTAATGTTAAATCATTGTCACTAAGCAAAATCTTTCTCACTGCAGCACTATTAACGCTACACACAAGCCTGTTCTTTATTAACTCATTTTCACATTACCAAATCTGCACATTTTAGCTTTGTTTCTCAAGTCAGTGATATAAGCTGCAAAGGTTTCATCTGGCTTTTGGTCTCTTGTATAAAATAAGTGCCTCTCTAATGTAACATTTGCCTGGGGATTGCACATTTCTCTAAATTTGTATTTTAAGCATTCAGGGTCTTCCCTTGATTCAGCCAGTACCAGCATATGATGGTTTGCCCCATCTCCTGCATATATTTCTGGTGCATACACAATTGAACATTCTCTTTCAGTAGCTTCTGACCCAGCTAATTTAAGCAAAATGAATGCCTTTGTACGTGCGTCTTTGTCAGAAAAAGCTGCTTGTATGAAAGTATTGTATTCCTGCTCGAATACTCTCCAATTTTCTGCTATATTGTGATCAAACACAAGTTGACTTGGTCTGCAAAATGCCTCTGCCATATCAACACAGAGTAGTGTAGGTGCTTGAAATTATGTATGAACATATACATATAAATATGTATGCCAGAACTCTATATGCCAGTACTTATAATTATGCCCAGTAGCACAACAAACTCTTTGAAATAACTGCACTTTGCTAAATAAGTCTCCATAGCACAAGAGCACTTTGAAATCACTGTACTTTACTTTGAAATCACTGTACGACCACCCATCAGTTAGAAAATACTTTAAAATTACTTCACTTTGCAAATAAGCTGTACACGGCAGAAGAAGCTCAGACTAAGAAACATTTCAAGATGAATGCACTTTGCAAATAATCTGTATACAGTACAAGAACTTTCAAAATGGTTGTGCCTTTGAAAAATAACTGCACAGTGTAAGAAACACACTAAATGGTTGTACTCTGTGAATAAATGTACACAGCACAAGAAACTTTTCGAAATAACTGCACTTTGCAATATAACTGTACTCTGCACACAATACATTCTTTGAAATAACTGCACCATAATAAAGCACATGCTCTGCAAACACTTTACACACTCCAAGATACTTTGAATAGCTATAGTTATGCTTTGGATGGCTTTGGTCAATGGGAAATAGTAGTTTATGCACAAACACTGTCTTTTACTAAAAACATGCAGTTGCCTTGCTCTTTAAGCTTAATTTGCCTTTTTATTGTATTTGTTTTGCCCTTTTAATCTCTTATCATGCGCACAATTGTTTGTGCTTGTTTTACATTAAACATGCTTGTTATGCAAACCAAAGGTAATTCTGAGTCCCATATCGCTGCTAGTTTTATCAAATATTGTGGTTTTGAGCATTTTGTGCATTTTGTTTGCGTAATAATACATTTTTGTGCTACTTGTTTGATTAATAACACATTTTGTGCCTTATAAGTGCACTTTCATTTGTGCAGTTTTCTTTACCTTTAGCTCATTTCTATCCCTTTTTCATTTGTCTGTGCTCCGTTTCATTCGATGTGCTTAGTCTGCCTTCATCTTCAGTTCTGCATCTCATGGATCATAGAAGTAGCTCTCTTAATCCTGGTTCTGACATCATGTCGGTTGTCTGGTCAGGATAAAACAGACGAACATTTGTTGGTTCTGTTCAAGCAGCTTTATTACACACAAATGCATCATGAATGAGGCTTTGTAACTTAAATTTAAATAAACTTATAAACAGACTGACTACCACACTCATACATGTTAACACTCTGGCTGTTCTCTCAAAATGGCACTGCTGCCTGCTCGTGCTCTGTATTTATATTCACATGCTACATCTGGAAATGCTTCTTAAAGGTACTTACCCACTCTCTGATCTACACTTATGACAATATAAAGCACTATGTACCCTCTTAGAGTTTATGTTGCTAATATATACAAAAATTTGTTGTTGTAGAGGGTGTGATTGCAAGATAAATGACCAGCTAATTTGGCATGGAATAAATGAATGTAATTTAAAGGCTTTAGAAGTATTTGGAGAGGTTAAAAAAATGTCATACATGTACTTTGACAGTGTGCTCAGTGCTCACACAGTCAGCATTTGCTGCATAGAAACACTTCCCTCATTTTTATTAAACTTGACAAGCATGTGACCCAAACGCTTTCCTTTTCTGTGAGCAAATGGAATACATTAACATTTTACCAAAAATTATCAGCTACAAGAAAGTGCCACTACTTTTATAAACAATTTCTCAGCTTAAAATGTTTGTACCATAAGCAGTAACACATCTCATTTTTCTGCTTAAGAGTAGGCAGTCTCCATGTTCTGGCAACCCTTTGTGAGGCATCAGCTATGTCAGAGCTTTCATAAGCCTTTATACAAATGTATTATGTAAAACTCACATTTCTTCCACAAAATCCATGTCTTCACTGCAAATGCATGTAGTTTTATAAAACTGTGAACAAAGTACATTCTTAATGATTTGAAGGACATGGTTCTTAATGGTATGAGGAGCGTGGTGTTAACAAGGAGTTATGATTAAACAATCTCCAATACATTTTAGTAGATACTCTGCCATCAGACTGTTTAGTAACAGTAACATCCAAGAAGTGCCTCAGCAGCAAATCTGCAGAAAAAGTAAATAGAATTCCTATTTTTTTTATTTAAATATGAAGCAAACTATTTCAAAAAACCATGACCCCCTCCATGTCAACCAGCAAACATACAAACAGCACTTCTGATGAAGTATATGTTGCTGGAACCAGTCCACTGTTAGTAAACCAATGGTATTGAAAAAATATATGAATAAACAGGTGTAGATGGAGGCAGTAGTTACCCCTATCACAGCACATTCTGTTTCATATAACACTGGCCCTTAAAGTAGATGACATGTTTTGCTAGCACCATAAATAATAAATCCAGCATAAGTTGTGAAAGATTAGGACTATGTAATACTGAGCTAAGCAAAAAATGTTGCACAACTAAAATGCATGAGTCATGAAGGATGAAAGTGTGCAAAGTCTGGACATCCAAGCTGCACATATATATATGCTTATCCAAACTTAGTATTTGTGTAAAATGTAAAAATACTGAAGTATCCTTAAGCCTGGAAGGAACTAATGATACACTAAACTTTAGTCATATTTCTAGAAATTTAGACAAGAGTTCAGTAAGAGAGACTATCTCTCAGCTATTATTAGTTGTCCTGGGATGGGCTGTGAATTCTAATGAAATTTGGTTCTCTATTATATGATCAAAGACGCATTCGAAAGATCGAACTTGAAAGCACGAAATGGCGAATTACTGAAATGGCATATAAGTGAATTCTTTCCCTGGAAAAGAAATCTCTTGGCCTCCTTCATTATTTTGCCGTTTTCGTCACTGAAGTGCGATCTCGGAGTTGGTATATTTAAGAAGGGTGTGTGTGGGGTCACAACCCATCCACGTCGAGGGTGGCGGGGTGAAGCCCCCCACATTATATAATGTTTTAAAGTTTTTTTTTTTTTTGTAACAGCGTTTTTTTTCCCTGGGAAAAAAATCGCTGTTCTAAGTGTTCGGGATTGTAAGCTTTCACTTACATGGGGTCGATAAATCAGCGTTCGCTTTTTTAAGCATTTGCTAATTTAATATAGACACTGAAATTTAGGCAGCAGACAGAAATATTGTTTCACCGGGTCATTCACTCTCTCTTTTGCTTAACTAGCTCAAGGCTAATGCTGTTCGCAGGCTCAATTGCCTGGCCCAATAACAAAGGTCAACTTTTTTTTTTAAACTGCTATTAAGGTCCTGTTACTGTCTAATATAAAATGTTTGATTAGAGAGCTGTGTCTGGGTTGTATATCAGTCAGAATGATTTCAGACAACTACCACCCTGCCCTTGTCTGCATGAGTGATAACTATGCCAGCACTGGCTTGCAAAGAAATTAAAGCCTGGTGTTCCTAATTAGATAAATTATACTGCTCATGTTAAATACCCTTGTTTGGTTTGTAATGACATCTTAGCCACTGAAATTTAAGGGGGTTAAATTCTGATTGTTTAAACTCGGAATAGGTGGGTATGAGGGGTGCTGGAAAAAACAATATGAGAATGTGGTGAGGATAGTCTTGCAACCTCTCAGTAGCCACTGGACTGTACATTGTTCAACCATTTCCAGTCTATTTTTTTATGTCATAGGAAAATATTACATACAGCACTAAAGACCTGCGTCCTCATATTTATAGTTTTGTCACTACAGAACCATCTCTTTCCCCCTTTTTAATGGCCACATTGTATAATACATACCTGTCTGTGCCTGGGCTTTAGTGTATTTTTTAGCATTTTGGTGTGGAGGTCTGTGACATAAAAGCACAAAAATAGTCCCAAAACAATGGAAGGAGGGTGCTTTCTGTTATCTTATGGGAATGGGAGGGGTTATTTCAGCTTGTATAGAAATGTTATTTAATTATCTGGCCAGTGTTTTATTGCTTGTGAATATTATTATTGTTATTTTTATTTTCATTCTTGAGGCATTTCTTTCTGTATTGTACTGCATACTTACTGGTAGTAGTGCCTGATTTATTTTAGAACTCCATGTTTATTTTCAGCAGAGAGAGCCGTGATCCGGTACCTGTTATGTGGTATCGAGGGTCATGTCTCTGAATCCATCTTAGTTATCAGCATTATGGCAGTGCCATTTACATATGCATTGCATGTCAGCTGTACGTAGGGTTCACAGTGTGGGAATGGGCAGCATGGTGGGGCTCATTGGGTCCTGAATTTGTAACCAAACTTGTTACCGGTGTGCTAATAAGTTTAATTTCAGTCCAAGGGTCCAGTCCTAATTTCCATTAAGTTTCTTCCCACCTCCCAAAACATGACGGGTTAGCTGAGTGTACATATATAATTCCCATTGCCAGTGTGGCAATGATCTGAAACGGGCTATTAGTCAACAAGCCCACTTCTCTGACTAGTAAATAAAAAAATACGTTTATGTTCCTAAATCTGAAATATGTTTTAAGTATCAATTGGTAGTAGTATTTTTATGGGGTCTTATTTCTTCTCAAATACATTCACTGGCAGTACCAGCATTCTGTATATTCAGTAAGCTTCAGCAATTTTGTAATGTCTTTTGCTGCCTACAATGTTGTGGTATGCCAATCTGTAAATTAAAATTAAATGTATTTTTTTGCCTTTGTCTTGACAGTATTTTTCATTTACTAACATATCTATGTACCTTTATTCTCAACATATTTATTTCTTATATCTGTCGTCTGTTGATTGTATTTTCTGCATATTTATTTTTTATATCTTCCTGTCATGACTACTAATTCTTAAGGAAGCTTGATGCTTTATTCTTTATTCTTCTTTTATTGTGTGTTTGTATTCTTTCTCTGCTTTATAGAATGGGCTAGATTCCAAAAGAGTTGCTGTCAGTGTAAGTCTGCTCTGCTTCTGAAAGAATTGCTGTCAGTGTAAGTGACTTTGGTGCGAAGACTACCTCCCTATAAACAGGATTACACCGAGGGGGGGGGATTCCAAAAGACCTGCTCTCAGTTTAAGTGTCACTTACACTGAAAGCATCTCTTGGAATTGGAGCCAATGTGTTATCTTTTAATTGGCCGGCCTTTTTGTTTTTGCCTGTCCCTAATGCACCATTACCCAAAGAAGGATACACATGCATATTAATATGCATATCATGATTTCTTTCTTTGGATATAGTATATATTTTGTAACTTTTGAATCATTCATTTGAACACATTAAGGTAAATTATTTTCTGCAAGCAAAGGACTGAACCTTTTTTGTATATGCTGCTTTGTTATTTATTTTCAGTACTCTATATTTTAGTTTGTATAAACTTAGAATTAACTGTCTTATTAAAATAGTGTCAGAAATGATATGTAATGTTGGCCTCATCTTTATTTCTAAAAAGCCAATGTGTGCTATTACACTTGTTGTTTATCTCTATATTTCCTTCAAGCTATGACTGTACTTGAAAATCATTAAACTAATTTCTTGAAATATATTCACAAAACTTCAGCTTCGAAAGTAGAGTCAAAAGTCTCTTTATTACACACATTCCTACCATTTCTAAATTTACACCTGTGAAATCCTTGTGGCAAAGAAATGTTCTCATGTGCATGAGACTAGCTTATATAGGTTCATAACTTGGTACTAGGCTATCAGCCCTAGGACCTATACAAGCCCAGCCATAACAATTCAGTACTGGTATAGCAGTGTTTTTTTTTTTTCTTTGAGTTTAATAGAATAGTAAATGCAGGAACCATGATAACACTGGCATTTTTTTCTACACTTATAGTTTGAGCTTTCATGATTCATAGTCAGTATTGATAGATTTCTCAGTTCTTAAAGAGTCAGCATGAAGACTGCAATGCTTAACGAGTAACGTATTAGCTGTAAGTGATTTGCATCCTCTCCTTTTTCCCTGTGTTCCATTAGATGAGTAAGGTATCCTGCTGTAATGTGGCATCCATATACAATAACATTTGTAGAGTCTCATAAACTGCAAGAAGGTACGTATGCAAACACATGTTATATAAATAGAACACATGTCAAATCTAGGAATACCAAATGCCATAGGGGAAGATTTTCGAACATGCTGTACAACTGACACAGAATTCATCTGCCATGGGCTGGTATTCATTGCCATTTTACATAGTATGAAGTGCACTTTCATACAGGAAGCAGGTGCGAGCATGAACTCTGCAATTCCTAGTACCAGCAAGCAGTAATCTGCAGCACAGAAAACAGAGCAAGAATAAGAATATGCAAATGGCCATACAATGGCATACAGATGACACAGTGTAATAAGATCATAATGATATGTTAATGTCCACCTCTGACAGCAGGTCACAATTCTGAAATACAGGTTGCAGTACATTTGCAGGCTATTGCAGCAAGTTTTACCTCAATAAGGAACAAAAAGCAGCAGTGGAGTTGTAAGTACTAAAGACGTTAGGAACACAAACAGCATTCCTGCAGTGACTCTTTTTGTCTATAGGCACTGCAGTCTCTCAGCCAGTAGAATGAAAATCCGTCAGGTGACAAAAATGAAAACAGTACTGGTATAGTATCGCCTACCACTAGCTAACTGAGCAGCAGCTGATGTACCCGTTTTGTACACGGTTTGGCTGATATGGATTGCCTGTGGACAGTTTCAGGAGGGATGCATAGGCTTTTTATACTCGTGGACATCAAGGTATGTGTAGTAGTGGGTCTGCTTTATTAACTTGAATGTTCAAAAGTTCGAATGCATAAAGATCGACACATATGCATTGAACTCTTAAACGTGTGAAAGTTAATAAAGAAAAAAAATACATAGAAAAAAAAAAAACATGTAGGCAGTGGGCAAGCCCCTCATGCACCCCCCACACTCCTGGCTACTTAAATATACCAACTCCGAGATTGCACTACATTGAAATAAATGGAAATCTCCACTTACGTAGATTTCCGTTTACAGTTTTTGACAGCTTGCACTTTCGATGCATATGGTTCGATCCATATGTATTTGCGGTTTTATGCTTTCGCATAAATAAAGTAGACTCATAGCAGTGGCTTCCATAGAGAAACCATAGCCACATTAGGCCTATCAGAAGTGTCAGCCTGCAGACTTCGTGGTTCATTTGTTGATGATCTACTTCCAGATGTGGATGAACGGGATCCCTACTGTTCATCGAACAGCCGTTTCATCCCCTGCATAAACGTGAGTGATATGTTTTTTTTTTTTTTTTTATTTTGTCATATATATTTTTTCAATGAAAAGCACTTTCACTAAAGTGTGTTTGGTTGTTTTGGTTTTGGTTAGGTAGTATTTTGTGCAATAGTATGAGATCCGGATGAACAACTGCATTCCCACCTTTAAAACAGAAATCCTCAACCTACAAAACATGGAGAAGTCAGGTGATAGCACCCTATCCATTGAAAGACCTAGCATCCAAAAACATATAAAAAGAATGTGTAAAAGGAGAAACAACAGCCCCCAGCATGAAAAATCCACCAGTAACAAAGTGCAGTATGAAGGCTGCTGGAAAAACCTCTCAAAGACGGTCGGCAGTAGAAATCACTTTAATATCAAGGTGATATTAAAGTGATTTCTACTGCCAACCGTCTTTGAGAGGTTTTTCCAGCAGCCTTCATACTGTACTTTGTTACTAACATCTAAAAGCCAGTAGAAGAGAATATCCTTTCCATGACTGCCCTGCAAAGTGGAAACAATTGCCTACTAATATCAAAAAAATAAACATCTAAATATCATTGCAGAACAGATTTATTTGTCCACAGACACATTGATTGGATGGTAGTGATGGGGATGTGGGTATGGGTAAAGTTTGATGTGTGATGAGGTCTTTGCTGGTGAGAAAAAGGGTAAAGGCTAGGAGGAAATGGTATACTGCAGGAAGTGAGATAAGGATAGGGAGAGTATCTTTCTAAGATCAGTTTGGATTTGTTTGAGCCTCTTTTTGAGTGGTTTTGGTACATCCCTCCCTTCCTTCTCTTCTTTTGTGTTTTAGTATGGATTAGAGGATGGGGTTATAGTACATAATAATGAGCCAGAGTAAGATGATTTCATCGTGAACAACTCCTCTTCTGTCCCCCTCCGGCCTTTTTTCTGATGCTTTGGCCATCCAGAAGTGAATAGGCAAATACTGCTTCAGAAGTTTTGATGGTGTATTCAAAGTGAGCAGTGGGATTTAACAGTACTTGTATGGGGATGGAAGGTGTGAATTTCCATCGTGTCAGCAAAAATGTCTTTTATTTGGTTTTAGACCTGCTATATTACTATGTTCATGGTAATTAATTCTAATGCATTAAACTGGGGTGTTTTGCCACTGCAACTAGTTTTAATAAAACTGGTTGCAATGACAACATTTTGGTGTGTGATTTTATAAGGTGTCTTTGAATAAACAGACAAACAGAATTTGGAAAGCAACTTAAAAAAAAACACTTTGACAACATTTAAAACTGATCCTGTATTCCTTTATAAATGGTGGCATCTGCAGTCTCACTTTCTTTGTCCTACCTCCGGGTCTGCAAACTGCTTGAGGTATGCTGTTTTAATGTTCCTGTCAATGTTATTTTGTTAGATATAGATATAAATATATAGGTAGTTACCTCAGTACTTCTTTACTGTTGTATCTACAACATTACCTTACCTTTTCACTACACTTGAGGGTGACTGGGGGATTATTGCAAACTCATATTTTCCATTAATCAAAATATCCATCTCTCAAAGACTGCTTGTTCAGATTTACAAATTATAAATTGTAATGTTCACTGAATATAACTAATATCCCTATACATCTCTTTTGCTATGATTTATTGTCTAATTAAGCATCAAGTCATTTGAGCTTTTACTTTCTCTGCTAAATGAATACTAACTGTAACGTAACATGCTGGAAGAACTGTATGGCAGGTCATAAACTTGTCTTCTGAAGTTTCATGCACATACAATCTCCTCCTCTCTCTCACACACACACACACACACACACACACACACACACACACACACACACACACACAGCATCTGAGCTACACACTTTCTGGAATTTTTTAGTGTCTTTTTAGCCAGTATGAAAGAAAATGTGTATTACTCTCTTTAGGGAAAAGTGAATATTTACACACTGTATCTAATGTCAGTAACTTAATTATTCTGTGTGAAGGGCTGATGTTAGTCTGAAAGCTTGAGTAATTGCCAAACATATGTTGATCAAATAAAAATGCATTAATCACCTCTGTGTTACAGTGCTTTAGTGTTTAAAATACTTTTGTGAGATATGTTGAACTTTTCTTAATGTCAGGACTAGAGTCTGAATTTCAAGAGTTTATCTAACAGAGTATATATTTAATATTTTTCCAAGTGTGCCCTGTTTCCATATTGTTTTTTTTTTTTTTTTACTTTGGAAATATCTTTTTAACACTTGCAGACAAAAAACGTATGTTCATGTTTAACAGTGCGGTCTTGCCAAGTAAAATAAATCATTCAAATAAAAAGGAAGATTAGAAATTGCAAATACATTTTATGGTGGTATTCTCAAATGCTACCTTTAAGAGAGGAATGCAGCAAGTATATATGGCAATTTGTTAAAAATACACTGATGCTTTTCCATATGTGTTGTAACTTATACATTCTAAACGTTGTGTTTAGCACCAAAACAAAACATCCCTTTGTTACAGTAACATTTATTATTCACTCAAAGTCATATACTTCTTGTACTTGAGACTGACCTCAGAATTTTTTAGACAAGACAAAAATACTTATCCCTTGGTTTTATGTCACTTTTGAATAATGATTTTCATTTTAACTGGAGTTTTTAACTTCTGTTTTGCAGCTCTATTCAATCTGATCCCTGTTGGTTTGCGTGTGGTAGCAATTCAAGGAGTGAAGGCAGGCCTGTATATAGCAATGAATGGTGAAGGCTTTCTGTACAGTTCAGTAAGTCCTGTTTTCACTTATTCTGTTAAGGATAATTAAATAATGCATGCTGTATATTAAACGAATCTTGTTCTGTTCTTTACTAGAAAACATGTGACCATACTTTTAATTTCAATTTAAGTTCATATCTCTCCAGATTAGAAAGTGACCTTGCATGTAAAGCATATAAGGCTTTAACTCTTGACACTTCTCAGCATGGGCAATTTACTGATTTTCATAATGAGTTCATTCATTATACTCTAAATACCCTGTATTTGTTATCCTTAATTTATGACTTTCAGTCTTTGCTTTCAGTAGTATAGCATAACTAGCAAACGAGTGAATGAACATTAGGAATAATAAGGAATTATACAGTATATTCTGAATTTAGCTGAGATAACCTTGTGTGCTATACCCTTTTGCTTTAGCTTTCTAAATTAAATTACTTGATTACTTTTGAAGATCAATCATCTCAGTATAGCAGTCAAAGACAAAGACATTATTACAGAGTCCATACAAATTCTGTGTAAAACTAATGTACATCTCATATTGATGAACCATTGAGAGTTTTGCTGAACATGATTGCAACGGGCATCTACTAAAGCAACATTTTCAGTTCAGATAAGTAACTAAGCAGATTTGTTGTGCCCTCTTGGTAAATGACCTTGGTAGACGTTGTAGTCCTAGCATATTAGTTTTTATGTCTTTTAAATAAAATTTTACATATTTTAAATAAAATATAACACTTAGGCTTGTTTGTACCAAGTTGAACTGAGGTGGGCTATCAGCTACAATGCTGATTCTGAGTTTCCAAAAAACATAAGTTGCCTGTTTTTTTTTTGGCTTACTTATACTATTTACTGCACTTTTTATTGCCTGCTGCCTACTTTTATACTGTTATCTGTTTACTGTGTACTAAACTACTCTGTTATACTGCAATTACCTGCTACACTGTGCCTGTAAAATCAAATTTTATTTCTGTTTTCACTGTTTAGTAAGATTTCTTGTTATTTGCACTGCTTGTTAAGTATTTACTGGTATTTTTTCACAGTTTTAAAGCTATCTGTTCTGCCTGCTCTAGTTTTTCCACCAAGCAGTATTTAATTAACTGATCTGTTAACTGTTTAAATAATTCTTTAGAGCCTCCTGGCTTATTTACTGCTGTTTTAAACATTTTTCAGTGTCTCACTGCTATTTTTCTGCTGTGTTAAACATTCTCTAGTGTTTCCCACTGAAACTATGGTAGCTAGTAGCTGTAGCATAGTCCAGATCCAGGCCAGCTGCTTCTGGAACTGTTTGTAGTGGTTTGTTTGTTCTGAGCATATTTTCCAGGCAATCTTGGATTGGAAGGGGCCTGTCTGCACTTTTGTGAGAGAATTATGTTTGACTGGCACCTGCCTGGTAAAGGGATGATGGTCTAGGGCTTGGAATAAGCATCCTCATTGGTCCTTTTGAATTTTGTTAGAGTGTTTTTTTTCAAATTTAGCTTCTGTCTGCATTTGAGCAGGTTTCTGCTTGTTGCACATCATGCAGCACTGTGCACTACCGCACAATTGTGTGCCAAAGCCGGGCAGTTAAATTCAACAAATTTTCCCTTAAACCCCTGGCAGAAATATGCATTCACTGAGTTCCTCCATGATCATTTCTGAAAATCCACCCCTATTGACAACAGTCTTCAACCTAGCATTATGGACAGTTGGAATACCCTTGTTTCGCCTGCCAGTCTTGTTGACTTGGGTCTCTTGAAGCAGTGTAGCAATTGCATCATGTACACAGACAACCCTCTACTAATAACGCAGTCTAGTACAGAGATGTATTTACACCAAGAATCTAGAATCCATGCTCTGTCTCTCACTCAAATACAGTAACATAGAAAAGGTTGTCAACTCACTCACCACTGCATATTCACATAGTACCACTACTCATACACATAGTACACATCAAACACATAAATCCACATGCTTGGAGGTTTTCTCAAAAAACATAAAGAAACACCAGAGACCTCCAAAACACAAGTCTACTACAGCTAATACAGTTTCCACAGCACCCATGACACATAGCAACACCACTGTGTCACCCACCAAGTCCATAAGGCACAACACTCAAAAACCAAGATTGTTTATCATTGGAGACTCAATAGTGAGACACACAGATGTCCCACTCACCAGGTTAGACAAGGAGAAAGTCATAGCCAGCTGCCTGTCCAGTGCCAGGATTCTCTAAATCACACGTACTCAGGTCTCTCAGCAACAAGTACCATTATGACTCTGTCATAGTATATGATCATGTGAATGTCCTGAGATGTACCTCACTGGACTATATGAAGAGAGACATATTTGTGCTTGTGTATGTGTCCCAGGCAGGCATGTCCCCTGCCTTGAGCAGCATACTGCCCTCACCTAGAATGATGCTGCAGTATAAACAAAAAATGACTGATTTTAATAATTAGCTTTGTTTTTGGTGTCATTCCAAGGACATCCAGTTCTTGTCTGCCTGGGAAGCCATGGTTGACAAACCTTGCTGCGTTGCCAGAGATGGTTTGCACCTGGCACCCATAGGCTTTTGTCTGCTGCCAATGGCTCTTGCCTCCCCATAGTGCCTTTTTTTAGGCAAGGTCTCGAAAACAACATTACTGATGTGAAATTAACCAATCAGAACAAAATAAAGGTCATGCTGTTAAATTTTATGACTTTAAACAAAAAAATCTACTCCCTGGAAGCACTTCTGTCACTAGAAGATTTAGATGCATGTGCAGTCACAAAAACCTGGTTTAAGGCCTCAGAGAACACCCCAGCCCTGCAAGGCTACAATGCCTTCCATGTCTTTAGACCACATAAAGAATGTGTGAAAACAAAAGGAGGGGATGTTTCAGTCTACATCAGAAAGTAAGTCACCTTATGTCTAGTTAGACTAGACAATACCATGGAGTTACTCCAGGTCCAGGTTACAGTGGATAAGACCCCCCATTCAAGTCCTAGCTAGTTATAGATCCCTCTCCATGTCTTACTAACCAAACTGAAAGCAATCCAGATTTTACCAACACACGAGTTATGGGGGATTTCAGTTATCCAACCATCAACTGAGAAGCCTACTCTAGCACAAACTCGCTAAAACAAAAGTTCATTGGCTTTGTGAATTCAAATGCTCTGAAGAAAATTGTCCATATTCTGACAAAAGGAACAAACATTCTAGATCTGGTCCTCACCAACATGTCAAACAGGTGCACAACTGCAACCGTTGAATCCTCATTAGTTAAAACAAACCACAAATCAGTCACTTTCAAACTGACACCAACAACAGAACTCACAAAGAGTGAAATCAGACGAAAAAACTTCACTATGGCAAACTATAACCTTCTACGTGAAGGTGTAAATAATTCTAAGCCCCAGCCCAAGCTGAAACTGCTAACTATGCTAAAGATTACACTAAAGCCCCACAATCACTTGCATAAGTGTATAAATTTGGCTGTATCAGACAGAATCAAAGTCAGAGCCTAGAGTAAAATCAAGCTGCCATGGTGGACTTCCAGCAACAACAAACACTACAATAAATGCAAAAAAATGCTGCCCAGAAAAACAAAGACAAGGACCCAGCATTGGAAAAGCACCCTCCTCAGCCTTAACAGGGAAATAAGACAACTTGTCAAATCATCCAAGAGCTCCTTTAAGAGAAACCTAGCAAGTACTGCCAAGGATAAATATAAGGCCTTTTACAGCTATGTACATAACCTAAAGCGTAGGACCCAAGCATGTTCATGGAACATATCATTATGGACCTCATAAATAAAGGAATAGGTGACCTTAAAACCCTGGACCCTACTCAATTGGTCTTCATGAAGGGCAGATCTTGCCTTTTAAATCTCGTGGACTTCTTTGAAAGTGTGACCAAGGCCACTGATGAGGTCAAATCTGTGCACACAGCATACCTCAGCTTGGCAAAGGCTTTTGATGCAATCCCACATTCAAGCATTGCCAATATATGTATTAAACTGAATGTAACCCCCTTCATTGTAAGATGGGTTGCCAACAGGCTCACAAGCCAGACACATACTATCAATGTGGGGGACTGCACATCAACCAGCAGACCTGTTACAAGTGAGGTGCCACAGGGGTCAGTGCTGGGCCCCCTACTGTTTGGCATATACTTCTTAGCAGTTCAGGTCAAAACTAAAGGGTTGTGGCTGACCAAGTCTGCAAACGACTGCAAACTAGGTGCAATCATTGAATCCCCAGATGATGTCAGTATACGCCAAGATGGTCTCACACAGACCAGCAACTGGTGTATTACTCACGGTCTCAAACTGATTGCAAAGAAATGTGTCATCATACCTTTTGGCAAAAACAATGTCCCTTCACAGTATCAAATCAACAACGATACATAAGTACCCATGAAGTGGTAAGGGACCTGGGATCACAGATTGACCATGACCTTAACTTCGACCACCACGTGCCTACCATTGCAAGGAAAGCTTTCCACATAGCTCACTTGATTAGTAAAAGTGTCACCTCTACAGCTAAAGAAGTTATAACCCCCTATACTCGGCACTTATCTGACTCATAATTGAGTATAATGCCCTATTCAATATGTACCATACTAAGCATTCACAGCAATTAGAAAGGCCTCAGAGGTTTCTAACAAAGAAGATCAAGGGCCTCCAACGTATGCCTTACACGGACTGACTGAAATCTCTGTCTCTATACTACATATCGTATAGACTTCTTAGGGTTGACTTATGCCTGGCCTACAGAGCAACCCAAGACCCAAACCTGATGAACTTACTGCATATCTGTAAATAAAATGGGTCTAAGGCTACCCATTCCAGGAACTTAAATATGGCCTGCGACTTAAATAGGACATGCTGGAGGGACAGATTTATCTCCCAGCAACTGCCACGGCTTTGGAACAGGCTACCAATTCATTTGGAGCAGAGTACCTCTATGACATTGTTCAAGAGGAACCTGGTTGAGTGGATGGGACACCATAAATTCTTACCGGGGATAGCACTCACAACCCTCCTGGACATGGGCAGTCATCACTAAATGCAATCTTAGATATTGACTAGTACCTCTACGGTATTACATTGGGTTGAAATGTCTAGGCTTAAAATGACCTCCAGGTTGATAGCCTAATAATCTCATATGATCCTATGCACAGCAAATTTGACAGACTATCAGGAATGTAGCCTAGTGCCAGACAGAAAAAAAATCATCTTATATGTTATTACTTGCACATACAAAAGCAAACAGATTACGTGTATCCTGAGGAAAAACGTACATTGTATCAAGTAGTGTTTCAACAAGAGGGACACATTTATTTATTGATTTTAATTATTCAAGTCCCACATCATTGAAACTTGTGTAATGTTTTAGTTTTTGTACATTGTAAGCAATAGGTTTGGCTGGAATATTAGTGCATGTTTAGTTAAAGATATGATATTTCAAGAATATTTTGTTGAAACAAGACTTTAGAGTGTTTTAAAATATATGCAGATGTAATACATTATAATACAGCAAGTTTTTATGATATCACTGATCAGAGTAACTAAATTTTCCACTTATTTCTTGTGTCCTGCGATCATAGCATTACTCTGTATATATGAGTAATGCAAAGGTTTGTGGTATAGACGTGCTTCAACTCTGCTAAAAAAATTGTTCTTCAGTAATTTGAGTGTCAGTGGTTTGTATGTCCATGGTTTTAGTATTGATGAAGGGAGGTTTGTTGAACTTGTAAGTAATCACCCAGAAATAGTAACTTGTGTGATAAGGTGTAGCTCCATCATCAAATAACGGAAATACTAACATCCAACAGTGATACAGCCAAGCAGTAATACTCCTATTGTGCAGATATACTCATAGATGCTGTCTTACTGACATTTATCTTCATATGCAGATGTGAGATGATAAGCAGAACGCCAAGTGTACCAGTGTTGTCATAAATTCAAATTTGTCTTTGGGAGTATTTTTGAAGGGGCATACCTTACTGCAACATAGCTTCTATCATAATGCATTACAGCTTCAGGAGCTCACTGTAACACACTAGTTTGCGCTTTCTACATAAGTGTTGCAAATGGTGGTTACATTTATAAAATGCATTTCATCATGGCTATGTGGCTGTGTTAACATGTACTTAACTTAGGTTCAGGACCATTCTGTACAACCATTACATACTATCTCAATTTTCACTTTTAAACTACTTGTACATATTTTGGGTTGACTAATTTGAGTGCAGCATTCAGGATGGCTGTCAGACTCATTAACTAACTGTGCCACAATAGCTTATCTTAGTATTCTGAAGGTCGCTCATTCTATTGTTTCTTTTATCACATACACTAGATCATTGTCTTTTAAATAGTAGTGATTGTCACCTCCATATGGTTTCTCAGACATCTTTCTTCTGAATATCAGAGATCTCTGATTTTAGTTACTTTTCCTTGTTTTTATTGTTTACAGTGAGCAAAACATCCATATTTTCACTCAATAGTGTCAGATTGCCACTTAGTGTGTTTTTCATTTGTGGTAATATGTGACATGGGCTATTTTTTTTTCTAAAGGAAAGGCTGAAAGCAAAAAGGCCTAGTCATGTGTGATGCTTTTTTTTCTGAAGAATGTTACTTACCTTCTTAAATGTTAGCTGCACAGCATGTGGCATTTTTGCAACCTTTAAATGTTTGTTCATATTTTTACAAACCTGTGGGTGTTACATGTGTATTTTATTAATGACTCCCCCTGGGATTCCGGATATTGGCAAAGGCTCTTGCCACCCCCATAGTGCCTTTTTTAGGCAAGGCTCAAATTCTAAACCTACCACCCTAGAACACAAAAAAGGAAAAAAACTAAAGGTAATGCTGCTCAATGCCAGAAGTCTAAATCTCAAAATGCACGCACTCGAGGCCCTTCTCAGTATGGAGAACATCGATGTCTGTGCTGTGACAGAAACCTGGTTCAAGGCTCCTGAGAGCACCCCAGCGCTATCAGGTTTTACCTCATATCATGCTCCGCCCCAAAATCCGGACAATACCAAGAAAGGAGGGGGGGTATCCATATTCATCAAGGACACCCACACCTCAAGACTGGTGACAACACACGATGCATCGGAGACCATCCAGGTGCAATTAACCATAGGCAAGACTGCTCTGCAAATTGTAGCATGTTACAGGCCACCCTCACAAACTCAGGAACCTCACATGGCCTTCCTGGAAACACTAGAGGGGATAAATGTATCACCAAACACCATCATACTAGGTGACTTCAATTACCCTAATATAGACTGGGAACACTACTCAAGCCCAAACACCCTAGCCCAAAAGTTCCTGGAATTCATAAACTCAAATGCCATGGAACAACTAGTCACCATCCCCACAAGAGGAGATAACATACTTGATCTCATCATCACGAACATGGGAGCACAATGTTCAACACCGGAAGTATACCCCTCACTGGTGAGATCAGATCACAAACTAATCTCGCTGGAGGTCCTCATCCCACCCCCACCTGAAATAAAAAAGACCACAGTAAAGAACTTCTCAAGCCGACTTCACACTTCTAAAGACTAGCGTGGTCTCCTTTCAGGGCCCCGAGCCGGCGGAAAACAATACTCAAGCCGCTGAATCACTTACAAATGCCTTCTACCAGCACCTGCAGGACTGCATGGATAAGGCAATCCCAAGCAAAACAAAGACTCTTTGTACCAAAGGCAAGCGTCCAGTCTGGTGGACCCCAGCCATAAACAAACTCTACAACAAAAGGAGGAAGCTACTACAAGATAGAGCAAAATCCTTAAAAGGTAAGACACCCTTGATCACTATAAATAAAAAACTAAGAGCTCTCATAAAATCATCCAAAGCAAATTTCGAGAGAAAAATAGCTAAAGACTCAAAAGACAATCATAAGGCCTTCTTTAGCTATGTTAGAAACCTAGGAGGAAACTCCCAGATATGCTCAGAACTAGTTCAAAATGATGTGAAGATTACTGATCCTACAGACATTGCCAACATACTGGCTGACAGGTTCAGTGCAAACTTCTCCTCCCCCAAAAGGAGAGATATCTATACCAAACGAGTGCAGCCCCCCAAACATCTCCAGCGCCCAAGTGAGAACTGCTCTCACCAAAGCAAAAAACCCAGCATCCATGGGACCTGATGGTGTCCCCGGCTGTGTGCTCCACGAACTCAATGAGGAATTAAACCCACAGCTAGGACAACTGTTTAATCAAAGTCTTACCTCTGGATACGTACCCAGGGAGTGGCGCACTGAAACTGTGGTCCCACTTCACAAAGGCGGTGCCTCCACAGACCCTGGAAATTACCGGCCCATTAGCTTGACAAGCCTTATCTGCAAAGCCATGGAGAGGATCATAATGGACCTCATAAATAAAGACATAGGGAATTTGCAGACTTTGGATCCAACCCAGTTTGGCTTTGTCAAAGGCAGATCATGCCTTTTAAACTTGGTTGACTTTTTCGAAACAGTCACCAAAGCCATTGATGAGGGAAAGGCAGTCCATACAGCCTACCTCGATCTGGCTAAGGCCTTCGATACAATACCCCACTCGGGTATCATTGAAAAACTCATCAGCTTAAATGTTAACCCATACATCACAAGATGGGTTGCAAACTGGCGGAGTGACAGAACCTACAGGGTCAGAGTTGCTGGCGCCATGTCAGACTCAAACCCTGTCACAAGTGGTGTCCCACAGGGCTCAGTCCTGGGCCCACTCTTGTTTGGCATCTACTTTTCCGAAGTACAAGCAAACACAGGAGGGTTATGGCTGACAAAGTTTGCAGATGACTGCAAACTGGGCGCCATAGTAGAAAACACATCTGACACAGATATCCTTCAGAAGGGTCTCACAGAAACGGATAACTGGTGCCAGAACCACAGCCTAAAGTTAAATGCCAAAAAATGCATAGTCATACCCTTCAGGAAAAACAAGATTACCCCTAGCTACCAAATAGGTGGCAATCCACTGAGCACAGAAGAAGTTATCAGGGACCTGGGGACCCAGGTTGATAGTAGTCTGTCATTCGACACCCATGTAGCTAAAGTAGTTAGGAAAACCTTCTACATTGCCCACCTTATCATGAAGGGATTCTCATCTAGATCAAGGGAGGTCATTGTCTCCCTTTACTCATCACTCATCAGACCAATGATTGAGTACAATGCCCCATTCGGAATGTATCTGACCCGACACTTGCAGCAGCTGGAGAGGCCACAAAAGTTCCTCACCAAAAGGATAAAAGGTCTCAAAAATCTGTCCTATGCTGCCCGACTGAAAGAACTCCAGCTCTATTCAGTCGCCACCGCTGCTCAGAGGTGACCTTTGCCTAACATACAAGGCCATGTCAAACCCAGATTTGATGAATATGCTTCACCTCAAAAAATATAGATCCATCAGAGCCACAAGGGCGGGAGACTTAAACCTCGACACGGCTATTAATAGGACATGCTGGAGGGATAGATTCATCACCCAAAGACTCCCTATGCTGTGGAACAAAATCCCGGTACATGTGAGGCAGAGCACCTCGCTGGCCTTGTTCAAGAGAAATCTTGACCAATGGATGGGAGATCGCAGATATACCCCAGGGATTACCTCAGTGTCACTGCTCGACAGAGGCACAGCAAAATAATGGGTATAGTTCCCCATACTAAAGGGGTGGCGTAAGCCACAAAACTATGGGCTAGGCTTGTAAATGCCCTCGGGCAGATAGCCTAGTATGAACCTATGAACCTATGAACCTATAAACAGACTCATTCACTTTTGTACACTCAGCAAGACTTTGAATAATCAGGAAAGCAATTTGTAAGTTTCAGGAATGCTGTCTCCTGAATTAAGTAGTTTGTACTCATGATTCTTCTTCTTCTTCTTTCGGCTTTTCCCAGTTAGGGGACGCCACAGCGGATCACCTGACTGCTCATGATTGGCAGTGGAGTTAAAATCCAATTATCTGCATTTTTAATAAGATGAAATAATAAAATTTGACATTTTTTTAGCTAAACTTAAGTTGAGAATGATTGTGCTGCCCTACATATTTGTTGGAAGTGGTTGCTAGAACACATTGTTCTACAAATGTTTACATGAGGCATGGTATTCTGTGTCACCTCTTTTCTATCAAATGTAGCTAAATAGAAAAATGTTGTATTAAGGAAAAACATCCTGATGTGCAAGAATACATAGAACTGTCATATGTATAATTAACAGATATTCTTCATATTGATCACTGTAACAGTAGCTTTAGCTATATGGGTTATATACTGCTGAGGATAAAACAGCCGGTCAGCTCATAAAGCACTGTCCATGTACTCAAACTGTTAAGCAGCTTGAGCTGAGCTGACTAAAAAATGATTTTGTGTGCAAAGCCCTTTAGAGCTTTACTGCTGCCAAAGAGTACACTCCTCTGATGCTTTTGAGGATTGATGGTTGGCTTGTGCTTTCCTTTGCTGAGCAAATAAATTCCCTTTGAAAAAAAAAAAAAACTTCAATTTTCTTAATATTTTTGTAGTTTTTTTACTTTCCTTTTCAGTAAAGTTATTTTAAAGGTAGGAGTATTGTGTTGGACTGTTGTGAAACTGTAAAGTTCTTTTAAACAGAGCACTCATTGTTTTCGGTCAGCTTGAAAGTAGTGTAAACTAAATGAAAACATATTTCCTATGGAGAAATTCTGTTTATTTTTCTATTGTGGGGCTCCCATATTATTTTAAAGTGCTTTTTACTGTGTTTTAATAACAAAAAAATAAGTTTTGCAACAATTAATTTTACAGGCATTTGTTGCTTGTTCTCCATGGAAAAAAGGCACCATCTTCTGCTTGATCATGGAACAGATTGGCAGTTCCATGGCTGGTACTTCCTCCGGCCACAAAAAGAAACATTTAAAGAAATTGCCTTTGCCGCCACAGCAGACTAGCAATTTACCTCAGCCATAGGTAGATGACTCTGCTGTGGCTATTTGTTGTACCTTGGAACACTTATATTTTATGCCGGATTCCCTCTGGTGTAGCACTTGCACTGCAACCACTATGGACCAGGGGTTAGCCATGCCCTCTGCATCGGTTGGAGTTCCCTCACTGGGCAAGGGAGAACCACTCTTGTCGGACCTGGGAGAGATAACAGGGAAGTTTTCCCTGCAGTGTCAAAATGCTGTGTATCCCTCAGGAAGCAGCAGCTGCCATAAGTAAAATGGTTTTCCTAATTTTTCCTATCAAAAAGGAAGCAGAAAACCAATCATGTATCTACTCCTCCTGAAATTTGTTTGGATAGGAGTAGTTTACTAGGACTTGCTCATGGTTTAATTCAGGCTATCATTCCTTCTTATAAAGTACTTTCTGGTAAAAGCAATAAGGATTCCTCTTTTCCTGAAGAGATTCAAGATTCTGAACCTGAACAGGAAGATGAAGGGGTGGATTCAGGGCTTTGTCCTTAGAACAGGTTGCTCTTTCTCTTTCTCTGAGAATATTGCTAGAATGTTCCAGTGTTTTCTGTGGGAGAACATTGATGTTTCTCAGTCCCTCAGAGAATACTATAATTTATTACAGAAAGATTTTCCAGAACCTACACCCATTCTTCCTGTTTTGTCAGCTTTAGAGGATGCCTGTGTTTCTGCCTGCAATTTCCCTGTTAGTTAGCCAGCTGCTCCTCAGGCTTTTAAATTTTTATATACTATTCCCAAACCTGACCTAGCAGCTATAGCCTTAGCTGATTCCACTGCTGCTAAACACTCATTTAATTCCAATCCTACTTTTTCTAATAAGGATGGGAAAATATTGATAGGTATGGGAAAATGTGTAATAGTTTGTTCTTACAAACTGTAAAAGTATGAGGAATGTTTTATGTGCAGTTTCTTCTTGTGAAGAAAAATCTACATTAAATAAACTACATTTCTTATGCTGCACAGATTGATATTCATTGTTTGCAGCATGTGTGTATGATTCTGCTGTCAGTTCTCACAGGGCTGTGGCCACTTACTGTTTTAAGGAGGTTTGCTTGGATGCATTCTCATAACCTCCCTGATGATATAAAAATGAGATTTTAAATTCTCCCTTGGATAGAGGTTTAGAGTTTGACTCCTCTGCTGCAGAGGTGATCAAAAGTGTGATGAAACTAGTAAGCTGATCCAGAGAATCTGTAAGATTTTCAACCAGTCTTTTCCAAATTTTCCAAGGGATTTTCTTTCTCCACATACAACTTTGGCAAAAAACAGAATAGACACTCAACATATTTTAGATAAATGTATGTTTAAGAAAAAGTGGCAAGGAGGTTCCAAAAAGAAGTTTTGAATCTCTCAAAACCAAGGACAGTTCAATAAGGCTGAATAACTATTCAAGAAGCCTTTTGCCCCCCCCCCCATCTTGGCCCCCTTTTTCTTTCAGAAAGTCTGAATCTCCATTTTTCTGTTTAACAGATTTTTTTCAGAAAATTATTTATCAGAGTTACAGATGGCAGTGTGAAGAAATCCTGTTTTCTGGGTGAGGGTCATTTCTCATTCTCCAGATCAGACTCTTTTGCTTCTACCAGTTCGTCTTCACATGCTATCCGAAGCAGTGAGAGGACCAGTTCCTCCTTCCAAACTGGGGATGTTCACAGTGCCAAAGAAGGAAAGAAAGTGCTTAGAGATCAGTTCTGGAAATTTCTTTCCTAAATGTGTTTGTGATAGTGCTCAAATTCAAAAGGATGCCACTTCACAACCTGTTACCTCTTCTTCCTCTGCCAAGTTTCCTGGCAAAGCTAAACATAAAATATGCTTATGATCACATCCCTGTTTATCCAGACTTAACATGTTACTTAAGGTTTTGTGTGTCTGGATCACATTATCAATTCTCTGCTTTACCTGTTGGACAGTCCCATGCACCAAGAGTATTTACAACGTTTCTGGCTGCAATAATAGCACATTGCAGGCTACAGGGTATCAGCATTTTTCCATATTTATATGACTTGCTTATCTTTGCAGTCTTTTTTCAAAATGTCAGGAATCTCTTTCTCAGGTGAGCGACCTCTTGCTCAAGCTGGGATTTCAAAAGAACATTCAAAAGTCTTTATTGACTCTTATTCACACAGTTGTGTTCCTGGGATGTCAACTAGACAGCTTATTTCAAAGAACTTTTCTTCCACATGATAAAATAGATCTTTATTTAGATCTATTTCTCAGTTTTTCTACTCAGACTTTGGTCACTGTGAGGGAATACCTCAGGATTTTGGGTCTCATGTCTTCTATGATACTCATTATACCCCTGGCAAGGTGACAGATGAGCAAGATACAGTCATATCTGAAATATCTGGTCCCAGCATCAATACCCATTATCTTTTCATGTACCAGTAATGGCATTTTTCAGAAGAGAAATCTTTTGGTGGAGAAAATAGATTTCATTAAATTTGTGTCTCCACTTCCCCCTCCCTGCTCTAATGTAGTCAGTCACCACAAATTCTTCAGACTTTGTCTTGGAAGCATATTTTGGCGGGATAAAAATGCAGAGGGTATAGGACACCAAGGACAGATGCAAGCACATAAATATCAAGGAAATGCTTTCCCTGATCAAGGCACTCAACTCTGTGAACCATCTCTGAACCCAGGACCTCTTCAAGTGAGTACAGACAATACCACAGTCATGTGATATATCAACAAGAAAGGGGTGAACCAGGTTGGATCCCAATTTACAGTCTAGCCTTGTTAACTTGGGATGTTGCTTCATGCACTGTGTCACTCTACAGGCATCCTTCATTCTGTCAGAGTAAAATTGTGTGGCAGGCAAGTTTAGCAGGAGCAGGACAGTCCCTCTTGAATGGAGATTAGATTAGGGGATCTTTCAACAAGATTTGATTTTCTGTGGGGATTTCCTCAAGCCGACCTCTTTGCCTTCTCTCTGATTAATCAACTGGCAGCATTCTGTTTCAGGACTCCATGCAAAAAGGCCTGGAAGGCAAATGCCTTTTTATTTTCTTCGGACAGGACTGTTCCTGTATGCCATAGAACAGTGTGGTGACATCCTTCTGGTCCAGGAAACCGTGGTTCTCCCTTCTTCTGGAAATGGTCAGAGGCAGCTACCACAGGTTTCCTCACAGAATGGGTCTACTCACACAAAAACAGGTGTCTCTGATACATTGTGATGTTACCAATCATCGTCAGTCGACTCCTGGATGATATGGTGAATTCCTTTTAGTCCTTGTTTCCTGAGGAAGTGCAGCAGATACTAACGAAGGCAAGAAGGCCTGCTACTCAAAAATCACATATTAGCAAATGGTGAAGAGTTTCTAGTTCAAACAAAATAAACAGCACCCATTTAGGGATAGATGTTTTCTTGTTAGGCAATATTTGTCTGAGTTACTATCCTATGGCCTTTCTTATTCCTCTATCAATACTCGATTTATCCACCATTTCAGCAGCATGTCTGCCCACGGATGCTCTTCATTCAAGGCAGTCTTATGTCAAAACATTCTTCTAAGGGTTTTTTTTTTTTATGTAAGAATCCTCCAAGTAAACTGGTGGCCCCTCCATGGGATCTTAATTTTGTGTTAGAGAAACTAACACTTGCTCCATTTGAACTCAGCTATTCTGGCTGACTTGAGGTTATTAACATGAACTCAGTTTTACTAACTGCTCTGACATCTGCGATAAGGGTATCTGGGTTGCAAGCTCTAATGGTGAGTCAAACATACCTCCTTTTCCATTGGGGCAGGTTTTCTTTTAGAACTTATCCTTCTTTTATGCCTAAAGTGGTAGCTTGAGTTTATTTTGAGTTAAAATATCTTCCCATTTTCTTTCCTGAACTGAAAAATGAGGGAGAAAGGATATCCTCCATGCATTGGATGTCCACAGACAACTCGGGTACAATCTTTCAGCTCTTCTAATCAGTTTGTTCATTTCTTGTGACTATAAGAAGAAGGAAGAACCTGTGTCAACACAGACTATTTCCAAATGGTTGTCTCAGGCTATTGCCTTTTGTCATACTCACCATGACAAAGCTATTTCAAGTAATTTACCCATATAGCTAAGGCACTGCAACAGTGATCAATATGAAGTGCATAATATAGCTGTATAAGGTGAACTAACTACAACAGTAGATGTTTGAATAATCACTGCTGCAGTAGCCACTCCCTCCCTCCATCCCCTCTTGTTTTTTTATGCCATGGTGCGGACAAGGGGTTTGCACCCAAATTTATCTTTTACTCAGCTCAGCTTGAGCTTCTTGACAATTTGGACACATGACAGGTGCCTGAAGCTTTGGAAGCTGGCCGGCTGTTATATCCTTGGCAGGATATAACCCATACAGCTAAAGCTACTGCAGTAGTGACCATTCAAACATTTACTCTTATGGTAAGTTCATCTTACGCAATTGTACTTTCCATTATGTCAGAACTTTAACATCACCGATTTATACCTTCCTGGTTATCTGGGCATTTTAGTTACACCCATTCTTCTTTAGTAATCATTTCAAATATTTCACATTAATGTTTAGAAAAAAAGAATAGATGTGAATGAAATATGTAATACTGAGTATAGTATGCAGTATGTGGATGTTTTATCAGTTTCATAAACTAAAATGATCATTTGCTTGAAGTATTTTGAGATTTGATGAAGATTTCAGTCTAACCTTTAAGATATGAAAACATATCTTTCAGGTTTGAAACAATTTAAGTACTTGTTTTCCCTACAATCTGTCACATGTTCTTCCTAAATGCTGTTATTAAGGATAATTTCAAATATTAGTTATGATGTACATTTTATACCAGCTGCTAAAATATTGATATGAAATGTTGCTGTTCAATTTATTTTGAAAATATATCCTCATGAGTACTGATTCTAGAAATAACTAAGTCATGAAGACAGTACTGCATTTTGCGATATTCATCATCTGATAACTGCTGCAGTAAACTTAGCTATATGGGTTATATCCTGCACAGAATATAACAACTAGTAGGCATCAAAGTTAAAGGGCACCTTCTACTTGCCCAGACCATTGAGAGCTCCATCAGAGCTTTCCTGCCACCAAAGAGCACTCTACTTGTGGACTTTCGAGGATCGATGGTTGGCTAGCATTTCTCTATTGATGGGTAGATACATTTCCAATAGGGAAAAGAAACTTACACAATTTAATTAATACTGTTTTTTTTTTTTTTTGCTGGCTATTTAATTTTTGTTGGACTGTCATGTGAAGCTGGAAGACTGCGCTTCTTATATTATTTTTAATGTAAAATTGGTTAATTTAAATTCTATGTTAAAATGTTCTCCTTTTAATGTCTTCAGTGGCTGGGGTAAGTATATGTGGTACTTGTCACTGTGTTCTTTGGTAATAAGCTTTGTACTGACTGCTGCTTTCCATTTTACCCCAAATTACATGCTTCTTTTTCAGCTTTACCATGGAACAACTTACTGGTTCTTCCAGTCTTGGTTCCTCCAGCCACAGAAAAGAAGAACAATTTCAGACAGACTTTGCCCATTCAGCAGGATATTACTGTACCTCAGCTGCAGATGGGAAACTCTGCTGTTGCCATTTCTTGTTCCTCAGACCACTCATGCTGTTCCTTGATTTCTTTTGTTGTAGTGCCTTCAGCCACTGTGGACGAAGGTTTCTACATGTCTCCTGTGGTCTTTGGAGTGTCCTTGATGTGCATGGGAGAACCCCTCTTGCCACATTTGGAGGAAAGAGTGGGAAATGTTTCTTTATCTATTCAGATTGGGTTGCCTGTTCCCTGGGTTGATGTCTCTGATAGGAGATGGCCTACTTCTATGGATATTCTTGTTGAAAAGAAGTAGAAAGTTAAACATTTATCTTCCCCTGTGTCTTTTTGTTTAGACAGGTATGATTTATTTGGCTACGTTCAGGTTGTTAACACTTTTTCATTCTGGAATTACTGCCAAGAAAAGAAAAAAAAATCAAGCAATTCTTAATTTTCTGAAGATTCCCACTGTGATGAACAGGGGAATGGTGGTGAGGGAACAACTTCTCTTTTTTTCTCTCCCCAGGTAACTGATTCTGATTTTGAGGAAAGTATTTCTTCTGGCTCTCCCTTGGAAAATGTTTCTTTCTTTATGAAACCATGTCAAGGATGAACCAGTAGTTTCAGTGGGAACATAGTGACATTCCATTTTCTTTGAGCATATGTTATAAATTATTATAAATGGAATTTCCTCATTTTATTCCTGTTCTTCCTTTTCTTCTGGCTGTGAAGGATGCAGCCCCTAACAAGTCAAATAAATTGTGTGCAGTTCCTCAGTTTTAAAAATTTTATTTTCTAATCCCAGATCTGACCCTGCAATGATTTCCTTGTCAAGTCCATCTGCAGCTAAACATTTGGAAAATGGTAATCCCTCCCTTTTTTATTAGTATGGGAAAGCCTTGTATAGATTTAGTAAAAGCAGTGCGATTCTCTGCCGCACTTGTATTTGTAATTGCCAAGCTCACGTTAATATTTTTGCTTGCTTCCTTTGAGGATATGTGAAATATTGTAGACACTTTTCTTTCTTCTGTGAATACACATATTACTTCTATGTCTCAAGTAGAAAACATTATTTGAAGTGTCCTTATGACTCTGCTGATGTTCCTTCTAGAATAGCAGCTGCCAAGTCTTTCATGAGAAGGTTTGTGTAGTTACATTTTCAAAATTTATCAGCGAATGTTAAAGCTGACATTTTGATTTCTGCTGTTGATACTGAGGTTGTTTATGGGCAATATGCTGCTGAGGTTCTGAATAAGTATAATGAGAGAGGGAAACCGATTCATTTGCTGAATCACATTATTCTGCCTTTCTCTATATGTGTTAAAAGTTT
The DNA here is from genome assembly GCF_019279795.1 of Protopterus annectens. Classification (NCBI taxonomy): domain Eukaryota; kingdom Metazoa; phylum Chordata; order Ceratodontiformes; family Protopteridae; genus Protopterus; species Protopterus annectens. The sequence goes on from NC_056734.1 coordinate 581,656,172, forward strand.
CATCCCTAGCTCAGGATCGTCTTATAAAAAGCAAAACAAAGAGACTCAGCAAATTTCTGGCATGCAGACATTCAAAAAAATAAATGGCAAGGGATTCTCTGAAAAGAAACGGGAGCTTTCCAGAAAACAGAACAGTCCAATAAGTCAGAATGACTATCGTCAAATGGCCGCTCCCCTTCCTACCTTTAAATGTCCTCCAAAATTTGCATCTTCATTTTTCTGTCTTTAGCAAGAGATAGTCTCAGACAAATGGTTCCCAAGTGTCATTCATCATGGGAACAGATGGCAGTGGGAGTCCTGCACTCCCTTCTTTTCACAGCATTCCTCCTCATCCACCAGATCAAACATTTCCTCTTTCCCTCCTGCCATTTAACGTTTGCTGACCTGGGTCATAAAATCTGTTTCTCTTTCTCTGACAGGGAAAGGTTTTTATTCAAAAATGTTTCTGGTGCCAAAGAAAGAAGCTGCATAAAGACCAGTCCTAGATATTCCTTTCTAATCAGTTCTGAAAGTTCCATATATCCGAATTCCTTTACACCCTCTTACCACTTATTCCACTTTCCATGTTTAGGTAATCCTAGATTTAAAGGGTACTTATCATCATATTCCTATAGCCTCAGATTTCAAATGTTTTAAGGGTTTTCCGTGTCTGGATTACAGTATTAATTCTCTGTATTACTCTTGGAGTTAACCCCTTCTCTAAGTGTCTCGCTCCAGTGATACCCTATTGCAGACTGCAAGGTGTTCACCTTTTTCCTTATTTAAATGACTTGCTTATCTTTGCAGAGTCTTTTTCTTAGTGTAGGAATTTCTCATTTGGGTACAAGATTTCCTTTGCAGACTTTATTTCCAGGAGAACATTCAAAATATATGTTTCGATCTATTTGTGAGTTTTTCCACACCAAGGAAATGAGAATGAATTTGTTTTCTAAGCCTGCTGGAAGGAGTCTTGGAGAAGACGTTTGTTAGCTGTTTGTTGTAAATTGAAGCAAATAGCTCTATCTGAGGTGTTTCTCACACCTGAACCAAATTTGGAAGAAGCTCTGATTCAACTTCCATTCATGAGGGTGTGCCTGGACCTGTTCAACTTGTCTACCATAGTGAGTTGCTCTGAAGGAATGTAAGACACCTGCAGAGGGAGACTGTACTGCAAAGGTATATCCCAGGCCAACATTACTAATCTGCACAGCGGCTAAGATCTGGGACCCCCTCTTTGTTTATTTGCAACATTACTGTGGTGCTGTCTGCAACTATTTTTGAGAAAGTGAGAGAGAGAGAGAGAGATGAGAGAATTTATACCTGCCAGCATCTCTTTTATGTTTATTTTTGTTTCAGAGACCCTTCACTTTACCCCCAAAGATACAGCCCCCCCCCCAACATCTGAATAATCAGTTACAGACTGTATTGGAGCTGGAAGAGAGAGAATGGGGAGACCAGGATTCATGAAAGCAGTCACCTTTGATGTTGGAGCCATACATATTTTAGGTGCCACTAGAGCTTTGTCATGTGGATTCTGGATAGAGGAATCATGAGAATCACAAATACCGTGAATCGTAGTATGAGGAGTAATACCCTTTCTGAAGTCCTGGACAGAATAGAAAAACTAAGGAATAGGACTAGATCTGCTTTTTCCTGTGGAACTCAGCTCTTTGAAATGAAGTGTCTAAGAGACATTGCAAGAAAACAATCCTATGGCAAGGATTCAAACAAGAATTTAGAATTTTCTCCTGGAAATGAACCTGTACAAAGGAGATCTTGTACAAATATAAGAAAATCATGAAAATAAGGAAAATTGTGCAAAAAGTGGTTCTTCATTTTTTTTTTTAGAAATAGCCAAGGACAACTACCACAAGCTTCTTTAACAAATTGACTTTCTTACAAAATACAGGGTTGTTTGCTACACCACAACTTGAAACAATTTCAACTAACTTCCTGGATGACAGAGTTTTAATGCCTTTTAAACACCTATTTTCTGAGAATGTGCAGCACATTTTAAAGCAGGCAAAGATATCTGCTATTAGGAAATCTTACATTTGCAGATGGAAAAGTTTTTCTAGTTGGTGCCATACTATGAACAAAACCCTTTTATGGCTAATACTTTTCTGGTTCTACAATATTTGTGCAAGTTATTATCCTCTGCCCTTTTGAACATGTCTAGCAATGTTCATTTGTCAACCGTTTCAGCATGTCTGTCCATTCATCCTCCTCTTTCAGTGCATTATCATGTTAAGATGTTTTTGAAAGGGGTTCTGCATAACTGTCCACCTAGAAAAGAGGTGGATCCTGCAATGGATCTTAATTTTGTTTTGGAAAAAATAGCTCTTGCTCAATCAAAACTGTTCATCAGGCTGATTTAAGGTTCTTTACATAGAAAACAGTTTTCTGATTTCTCTGCCTTCTGCAAGAAGAGTGCTCAAGTTGCAAGCTCTCGCTGCGGGTCAACCGTATCACGTTTTTCATAAAGATGGTGCTCCTTTGAGAACTAATTCTTCAATTTATGCCTAAAGTAGTATTCACATTTACTTTAAGCCAAGCTATCCATCTCCCTGTCTTCTTTCCAAAACATAAAATGAGGGAAAAAGAATTCTTTGTATTCTGTATGCCTTCAAATAACTCAGGCAATATCTTACAGTAGTAAAGCCTTCAGAAATTGTGATCATTTATTTATTTAATATGAAGGTAAAAAAAAGTACAACCTATGTCAAAGCAAACTATTTCCAAATGGTTGTCCCATGTTGTTCTCCATCATAACAAATCAGTTCCATGCAGAATAAGGACACTTTCTGCTAGGGCCTTGGATTCATCAGTGGCTTGCTGAAAACATGGGTGTGCAGGGGGCACTAGCAGTATTGTAGAAGCAACAATTTGTTCCTCTGTATATAGTTTTACAAACAGCTACAATTTAGACTTTTTTCCAGATGTAGTCCAGTCTTTGCTAGAATCGTTCCCCAGAAGCTTCTGGATCCTGATCCTTCCTCTTACCAAACCTTCTCAGCTGCAGTGTGCTGTTCACATAACTAAAGCTGAAGCTACTGCAACAGTAATCAAATGATGAACACAGAACAGTCTTGTAAGTAAAATTACACTAACAACTGAGGTTTGAATGATCCCTCTCATCCCTATTTCTTATTGTTTGTATGATTTTTTTCCAGAGTGAGGACACAGATTGTTATTTACCTAGTACTGACCCGGCTTAATGTCTATGGGCTCCCTCTTTCAGTTGACATGAAAGCTCTGAAAGGCTTGACACTCAGACCATTGACTTCATCTAACTCTGGTCAAACTTTCAATGGTTTGGGCATTTGGAAGGTACCTTTAAGCTTTGGAATCTAGCTCACTGTTATATCTTTTGCAGGATATAACCCATATAGCTTAGGCTACTGTAACAGTGATCATTCAGGTATCTACTCTTGTGGTAAGTTTACTTTCATAACTATACTTCATTACACATAGTGGAGATTAAATACTGCACCAGTAAGCTGAATCTCCCTTTACACTTCTTCACCAGGAAGAACACTGCCTTCATTTAACATCCAGACTTGTGCAGCTTGTTACTGATGAAAAAAAAAGAAGAAGAAAAGACATTTAAAGCAAATCTTAGTGTTTACAGCAGTTTAGTTCATAAACTACACCACAATGGCTCTGGAGCTAAAAATCAAACTGTACAACCCAACCAATAGCTCCAGAGTTGGACTGCAGCACCTCCTCCAGCTGTGAAAGGATGATAAACGAAAATAAAATAAATGCTTCTATGCATGAAAAATGTTTCATAGAAATCCACATAGACCAAATTTGTATTTTATTTTTTTAATTCTATTATCCTTTTATGGCTGGTGGAGGTGCTGCAGTCCACCTCTGGAGCTGTTGATTGGGTTAAGCAGTTTAGTTCATGGTCAGGAAATGCCTATGAGTGACTAACTTTTTTTCTTGACATTTTATAAAGGACAGTGTAGCAAAACATTCTTTACCATTGAAATTCAGACCAAGGGTATAATCTGTTAATGGCAAGTGCATTAAAGCTTGCTAGTTCTTTTAATGCTTCATCCTACACTTATACTATTTTTGTTGCAACAAGTAGCACTGCATCACTGCATAAAAAAGGTGAAAATGAAATGAGCATAAAATGGAACAAACACACTGCACTGCATAGATCTGTTGATTTGTCATAGGCGATACATAATTTTAAGAATTTCTGCATAACTTACTCTGCTGTGAGCAGCAGCCAACATATCATTATAGTATTTGTATCATGTTCTGCTAGTATTGTCTTGCATTGCCAATAACATGATTTTATCCTGTTCTGCTAGTATTGTCTTGCAATGACAATAACATAATTTTTATTTCTTTTACTTATCCCGTCTGCTCAGTTGCCATCTTATCATTATATGGCCTAAAATCATGAGCTAGATTTAGCTTGCTGCTAACAACATTTTACTCATTTTAGGAGTGATAAGTGCATATACAGAAATGAACCCATAGCCAGCCAGTACTATCCTAATCTCTTCATATCATAGCTTCTTTTGTTACAAAGTTTAATGATACCTAAACCATGAACTGGATGTGATCTATACCTTTAATTAACTTTAGCAATCTGTATCAAAAGCAAATGTTCATGTCTTTTTAATAGGTTCCCCCTTTTCAACAACTGAATTTATCAGTCTATAACAAACAAAAACTCAGTTTGTTATTCATTCAAAACTGTTAAACCATTGACTACCATTTCTAGTGTATGTATTTGGAATAGCCAGATATGTAAGAGGCCATAAGCTCTTTCCGTGAGTCATCCCATTCATAAATTATTACTTATTCCAGTGAAGTTTAACACTGGTAATGCATTTGTATTTAACTAAACAATTGTAATCAGCAGCAAACAAGTTTTTGCTCAGAAAAAGTATACACCAAACTGCATCTTTCATGTGCAAATCTGTAGTCTTCTGAAGAATAATTATAAGTTGTATGCAGCTTGACACATTAACTACCTATTTGGCTCAATTACACTGTAGCCACTTCACCAAAAAAAAAAAAAAAAAAAAGATAATTCTCAATAGTCCATCTCTTTGGATTTTTCAAAAAAAAAAGTGAATTAAATTTCAAGCTGTGTTTAAACAAGATAAAAACACTTTAATGACTGAAATATTAAACTTTAACAGTGGTATTATATATGTCATGAAAATCAAATGCAAGAAAATTATTAAGTCATATATAATGTGGATAATATTATCTAACAAGACTTAAATTCAGCATTAAAGAAAATATAAGAATATGGCAGACTTTTACAAAAGAGAAGAAAATAGAAAACCTGAAGTTGCTAATGAAAAATATATGGCTCAACTCATAATGAATGATGGTCACTTTGCGCTTCTAATATTTTTGTGTGTATCTACTAGTATGCTTAATTTACATCAACATTTGAAACAGATAATGTAAAAAGCTAGTTACATAAAGAAATGGAGCAGCATAACAAAGAACTTCCTCTCCTTGGCAATGCTACCCTGATTCTAAAGTCTACCTCCACCCCAAGCAAGAGATCATAGAAATAGATGGTTTGGAGTGACAGCTACACTACCTGATGCTTTGCCAGTGCAGTATGTGATGAACAATTAATATGATTCAGTAGCAGTCTGTGTTACTGAACATTATTATCTGTTCTTGGCATATTACAATATCAGCTGTACCTACCATGTAAATATGTCTGCCAGAAGCCAAACATTAGTCCAGTTCCATCTGTATGCTAACATGTTAAAGTTGATACTGCAGGGATTTAACTTGCCTGTAGCACCAAAGCTGTTGTATGGGGAGAGCTACAGGTCCCTGAGGTTAGATGTAAGAATATATGCTTGAATTCTCCAAATGAAAAAAAAAAGAAATGAATGACTTGCTGCAGACCTGGTCTAAGAGACCACAATCTAAGATGTTTAAATTACAAGACTGATGTTGTCCCATCTGTAAACTTGGGTGACACACAACTCACACTACTTTGCATAACTTTGTCACCCTTCACCCCCTGCATCTGTTCTCTTGCAGTATAACAACTCCTGTGTGGGTATTGGTTTTGTAGGTAGTTAGGTTTTTCATCATGTTCTGCCTGTAGTACCAAGTCCCACATACAGGTGGAGTAGTCACTGTGTTACAATGACTCAGTGACTTCAATGTGTTATTTTAGGGTTCCTATTACGTGATCGAAGAAGCATTCTGTTGAATGCGTCTTGATCGAACATAAAAGAATGAAAAGGCAAAATAGAGAAGCGGCTTTTAAGCAAATTCTTTCCCTGGGAAAGAATTTGCTCGGCCGCTTCCATTACTTTGCCATTTTTGGCACTGTAGTATGATCTTGGAGTTGGTATATTTAAGTAGGGGGTGTGGGGGATGAAGCCCCCCACTTTATGTAGTGTTTTAAAGTTTTTTTTTTTTGGAACAACTATTTTTGTTTTCCTTTGGAAAAAAATCGCTGTTCTGAGGTTTCAACGTTGTCAGCTTTCGTTTACATGGGGTCGATTAATCAACATTCACTTTTTTAAGTGTTCAATGATGTAATATAGACCAATTATTTTATTGTTTAAGATCAGTATATTGCCATTTAAATACTAAGTGTAGCAATGCCGCCTGCCTGATTCCTCTTTTGTAATCAAATATACATCTTTGCTAGTGCTTTGCCTGTCCTCTACAGTCTATATAGCATTAGGGCTACATGAACATCATGTATGGGAACTGACTGCCCACTTAATGGACTATGAAAACCATGCAGTTTGTTTTTTTTGGAATCTCTCCAAATAAATATACTAGTATATTTGTCTCAGGTATAACTTCATAATATGTTTTAGTGAAGATTTCCTTCAGCTTTAAGCAAATCTACAAACAGAATCAGTTTAGTAACAGATATTATCAGAGTAACATTTACAGAGTTTCATATTTCAGAATATTAACAGAGTTTCATTTTAGGTGATTTCAATATTGACTGGCAATCCTGTTCTGGCAACCATCCAACCCATCATGTAAACCTTCATGGCTTCACCCAACTAGTCCAGTCGCCAACCAGGATAAATAAAAACTCCAGCAAGCACACTACCCTGGATTGGATACTAGTCAGTAAGAGCCCCCAGTCATATATAACAGGCTGCTTATCAGATAGCCTCAGTGATCACTCCCCAACATTCCTACTGAAAAAATACCTATACCAAGCTAAACCTGTCGTCTGCCGTCAGATACGTAAAAAAATAAACTTTAACCCACTCACATTCATCTCATCCCTCAAAGAATGTAACTGACATCCTCTAAAGTACCTCAGTCTTGATGATGCAGTTGTATTTTTTAATACTACCTTCCTGAGCATCCTTCATTACCATGCCCCCATAAGACTTTCCAGAATCAAAGCACAACCCTCCCCATGGCTACAGAAAACCACTAAGTCAGAAATGAAAAACACGGATAAAGCTTGGGAGCACCGGCGCAAAACCAAGACCCCCCCAACTAGACAGAAATTCCTAGAACTACACAATAGAGTCAAAAAGCTAATAAAACAGAACAAATTCCAATACTACCAGTCTGCCCTAGACTCCTCCGAACACAGCCCCAAACAATTCTGGTCCTCCATAAACTCCATCCTCCACCCAGGTAAAGTCAGTACCCCTCCTCCTAACATCCCTCACTCCTCAGAAAATATTGCTACCTCATTCAACACACACTTCACACAAACCATACTATCACTAGCTAAACAACACAACCCCCCTCCCCTCCAACCCACACCTTCAACTACTAATCTCCCCACTGCCTTCTCTTTTTCTCCTGTACCTACCTCCAACATAAGAAACCTCTTAACTAAACTTAAACCCACCAAATTAGCAGCAGACAACCTCCCAAGTGAATACCTACAAATCGCAGCTGATGCTCTGGCCTACCCAGTATCCATCTTGATTAACCGATCTCTGTCAGAAAGTTATGTTCCCACACTGTGGAAAGTATCACATATAATTCCCCTCCACAAAGGCGGACCTTCCACAGAACTAACCAATTACTGCCCCATCGCTATTCTCTCTCCACTCTCCAAAATACTAGAGAGATCCATACACTCTCAGGTCTCAGACTACCTTCTTACTAACAACCTCCTTTCCAATACTCAGCATGGTTTCCAACCAAACCATAGCACCACCACTGCCTTACTCTCCTTTACTAACACTATCCTTCAGCATAAAAACAATGGCTGTCTCTCCTCTGCTACTTTCCTAGACCTATCTAAAGCATTTGACATGGTCCCACACAAACAACTTATCTCTGTCCTCAATATCCTATCCTTCTCACAATCAGTCACCAACTGGTTTCAGAGATACCTGTCTGACTGCCAACAATCCATTGTATGGCAGAATTACATATCTCCCCAACTACCTGTCTCCATAGGGGTTCCCCAAGGATCCATCCTTGGACCCCTACTCTTCTCTGTTTTCACAAATAATCTATCCTCTGCCACCACACATGGCACCCTCATACAATACGCAGATGACTCGACCATCATCTGCTCAACCCAGTCCCTACCCAAACTGCAAAAAGTCACACAGGAAGCCTTTTCCTCTGTTGTAACTTAGTTATCCGATGCCCAATTAATACTCAACCCAAACAAAACTAAACTACTTCTCTTCCAACCCACCAAACATACTCAAAACTACTCTCAATTTAACATCACAGCAAAAGACAACACCACTATATACCCAACTGAACACACCAAATTGCTAGGAGTGGAAATAGACAATAAACTAAAATTTGACATTCACATATCCATGACCAGAAAAAAAGTCCACAAAAAACTAGGAGCGTTATACAGAAATAAGCATCTTCTTACCAAAGAAGCAAAGATTTCAATTTCAAATTCCCACCTTATCTCCACCCTACTTTATGCCTCTCCAATATATACCAACCTAAGGCAATGCGATCTAAACAAGCTAGAGACCTGCTACAACAAAATTGCCAAATTCGCCACAGGGGCATCCTACCGTAGTCACCACTTTCTCTCACTTGCTGAAGTGGGCTGGCTTGAACTCCCTCACCTCCTTCAATGGTATCAACTCTCACTCGCCCACAAACTAGTAAACCATCCACTAAATGTCCCATCCCTCCAGAATCTACTCCAACCCTATCGCACCACCAGACCACTAAGATCCAGCAACAAAAATCACTTGCAGATCACTAAAGCCAATAACTCTGCTGGTGAAGCACTATTCTCTTGCACCATAGCCAAATTATGGAACTCCCTCCCACCCACAATTACCTCCATACCACCATGCACCCACTTCAAAACTTTACTAAAAGCGCACCTAAAAATATGCTGGCTATGCCCTTGCAACTCCCACTCTAATATCACCCACCCCATCCAACCACTACCTTTCTTTCCACTCCACTAACTACCTTGATTATAGCAAGCTCAGATGCTCATAAGCCTAGTACTTATTATACAGCAGGAACTTCTTATTGTAACATTTGTTAATGTCTGTTATGTACTTCACAGATAAAGGTTCTAGTTGTCTACTGATGTACTATGTTCTTCATCTGTAAATATGTTGTAAGTAATTGCTATGTAAATTGTTAATCGCTATGTTATCCAATGTAACTACTGTCTGTTTATTTTAACTGTGGAGCTTTTCTGCCTCCGCTGAAAATGGACCTATGTCCAGTCGGACACTCCCGGTCAACAAATATAAATAAATAAAATAAATACATAAAATATTATTCTTAACAGCTTAATTTCATATTCCATTTTCATGTATATATTCATTGTATTGCTGATGAGAAAGAATATGTGCTTCTTTGTCTTGAGCAGGTGTGTAATGGGGAGTACCAGTGCAGCATCCAGCTGTAGAAGCTCATATACTAGTCCTTACCTTTAAGGTATTTTGCTACACAGATGAAACACTTTATACTAAATTTATATATACTGAGTCATGTGGGGAAGATTCCTTGCCTAGATCTTACCTACCAAGGCCCCTCCTTCAATTCTTTTTTTTTTTTCAAAAACATTTTTATTTTGTTTTCATTATAAATATATGCAAATATACATATAACAAATACAGTAAAACAATAACAACTATTTACAATATTTATATTCATCCACGATAAACAATCATTTTATTCATGAGAAGTTATCAGTATTTGTTCAAAAGCTTTTCCAATTTTTGCCATGCTGTTTTTTTATGAGTACTGTTATCAGTTCTGTAACAAATGGTTTGCAGTTCTTTTTTTACAAACAACCTTTGCTAAATTAATAAAATCTTTAAACATCAAATCTTGTTTTCTTTCCCAGTTCAAGTAATAACTTTTCTGGCAATTGCAAGAATTGACCAGAGTAACTGAATCTGAGATTTAGATATTACATTAGGTATAGGAACATTGAATAGGGTTAGTGAGTTAGAAATAAGATTTATTTTTATGTGGAGTATAGAAACTCCTTTTCATAAAATTTCCATGTATACAATCTCCAGTATAATGAAGAAGAGGTACCATACGTAGAATTCAATAACAATTTTTTTGATTCATCAGATATTTGTTGTCCATTAATCTTTACATAGTAATTCCAAAAATCTGAGGCAAACCTTAGAGTGTATTCTCTTAGTATCTTATAGAGATGTTTAATTTTTGATTATCTGTCTTTTCAAGACATCTAATAAGCTGAATCAAACTAGGTATAGATTCAGTCTCTAGGTTGATTGTTATTCTCATTTTGTTTTCTATAAACTGCCGGAATGAGTTTATAAACAACCAACTGTCTTGACTACTATCAAAACTACATAAAAGATAGATTAGTGTTTTAATACTCTTATTTTCAATAAACTGATACCAGAATATCAAGTTATTTTCCTTTAATTTTTGCATCGCATTGATGTTGAAAGAATCTAGGCAATCAGGGGAGTATGCTATAGGGAATATAACAAATAGAAATTGTTTAATGTTGTAATTACAATCAATTATATTTTTAAAGTTATTAAATATTTAATTAATGCCATAAGAAAAATTATGAAACTTCTTATTAAATAAACAAAATTCATGTAAAAGCCAGTGAACTCTACTTATTCCATATTATTCCTTAAATTGATTTTCTATAATTCTGACATGAGTTATATGAATCTCATGTATTGTTTTCCAGCCAGATATATAGGTAGGTGTGATCCAATGTCATATTACATTAATTATAATTGATTTGGAATAAAGATCTAAGCTAGCGAATGCTATCCCATTACTGTTCCAAGCTCGAATGTGCCATTTATATGCAATCCTAGGTTTTAAGAGGATCAATAAAAATTTAAGTAGCATGGAATCTAATTTTTTAAATATGTTTTCGGGAGGGGGTAGTATTAATGACTGTATATCAAACAAAATTTTAGGTAAAATTATCATTTTAATTAAAGAGACCCTATCCTCCATTGTGAAGAACATTTTATTCTATCTTTTGATTAGTTCACTAATGGTGGTTATTAAATTATTGTAGTTTAGTTTAACAGACTCTTTCCATTTACTCTTTATACTGACACCCACATATTCTAATACATCATTCTCCCAATTAAACAGGCTGTTCTCTCTTAGGCTTTTGTTGATCTACTTGTTAATTAGTAATGTTTTGGATTTATTATGATTAAATTTAAGACCTTAAATTCTTTCAAACTTGCTTAAGGTATTATAACATCACCCAACGTTAACAACATATTATCAGCAAATAACTGTATCTTAGGACAATAGTCCTTATTAATTTGAAAGCCTTTTTATGTTTTGCTTGGTTCTGATATATGTAGCAAAAGGTTCCATTGAAAGAGCAAACAATAATGGTGACAAAGGACAACCTTGTCTAATTCCCTTGAGGATTTCTAGTGGTGATGATAGACATGATCTGATTTTCACATAATCTTGTGCCCCACTATAAATGTTCATTAATAAGTTGACAAATTCTGAGGAGAATTCAAAACCAATCAGAATTCTTTGTAGATAAGTCCAACTAATAGAATCAAAAGCCTTTTCTGTGTCAGGGCTGATAATAGTTAGTTGTTTTTTCTATTTGCATGCTATGTCTATTAATGATAGTAATTTAATAATATTGTCTTGCATTTTTCTATGAATAATGAACCCTGTCTGATCATTATGTATTAGATTAGATAATATTTTCTTTATCCTATTAGCTAATATTGTCATGAAATTTTTATAATAAGTGTTTAGTAATGAAATTGGCCTATATGAATCACAAAATTTGGGGTCCTTACTTTGTTTTAATATGGGGAGATAATTGAGTATTTCCATGATGGGGGTGTTATACATCTTTGCTTAACCATAGTAAAGGCACTCATCATTTTCTTTATTATATATTCAGGAAAAATATTATATAGTTCAGGAATTATTCCACCCAGTACTGAAGCCTTATTATCTTTTAAGTTTTTTATTTGCTCTTTCACTTCTGTTAGTATTATTTGCTTATTAAATATGTATATTGTTTCATTGATATCTTAGTAGTTATCATTTCTTGAGTAAAAGTTTTTATGGCATTATCTATCTCCAAAAGTGGTGTGTTATTGTTTATATATTTGCAGTAGTTTTTGCTAACTTCTAATATGCCCATTAAGTTAGATGTACTCTTAACTGAACCATCACTTTTATATTTAATCTCATTAATAAGATTTTGATTGTTTATTTTTTTAGATCTTATGACTATTTTATGTAGATATTTGGGATTTACAGCATAAGACTGTAATTTCAATTTTTCCAGGTTTATGACTACCTTATAACTTCTAAGTATTTTTGATTTAACTTAGTAATTTCGTTATATGCAACTTTGTTATTTGGTTTTGCTTCCATTTTTATCTTGTCTATGTTTCTTTGTAAATCTAAAAGTTCTTTGCCCCACTCTCTCCTTTTTCTAAGCTACCAAGATTTTATTGTACCATATATATAAACTTTAAAGGTGTCCCATAGTATGGTATCATTCACTTCACCATTATCATTTGTTTCCATAAGCATGTCTATTTCTTTCATTACCCATTCCCTAAAGTCATTTAACTTAGTTATGTAAACAGGAATTCTCTGTAGAAATCAAAAAAATATCTGTATGTGTAGTTAATGTAAAGTTTATAGCATTATAGTCCGAAAGTGGACAAGTCATTATAGATACAGCACTTATTTTAGAGTATATATTATTTGATACAAAGACCTTATCAATGTTTGTTTGTGTACCAAACTGATATGAATAGTGAGTATAGAATAAGGAATGATGTTCTCTTAGACCGTGTATATCTTTAAGGTTCATCTGGTTTGTAAAGTCATTTAACTTCTTGGCTTGAGATGTTAGTTTTATTTTACCATTTTTAGAAGTATCATTGCCTGATAATAGGCAGTTAAAATCACCTGTTGCTGTAATTTCCCCATTTGCATTTAAAGTAATCAGGTCCACATATTTTTCAACATGCTTAGTACTCAGTCCTGGTATCCAGTATATATTAATCAAAGTATAATACTTCCTATTAAATTCCAAAATAACCATGCTCAGGATCCCATCTTTGTCTGAAATTGTATCGATAATTCTTGGCATAGTATAAGTATTTTTCCATAAGAATGGTATAGCCACTGAATGAGTATTTTTGTGGATCTTTTTTTTTTATAGATGGGCTTCCTGTAAAAAGATGATCTGGGCTTTACACATTTTGATATATTTAGGCAAACTACCTCTTTTGACATTATTGTTCAAACCATTAATATTTAATGATAAACATTTATAAGCCATAGATTATGAGTATGTTATTACTAACTGAAAGACTTGTCTTCCATGTTAACTTAAAATCTACTGAAAACTTACTTATTATGGATGCTTAATGTGTATTAAGCACTACTTTCAAAAACCCAAAACTATTTACAAACACATACATGAAACATAAAGTTTCTGGTTTAGTTAAAAACATAACTAAACCATCCATCCACCACCTCTCCAATGCCAAACAACACAAATTATCCATCTCTGCTTAGAATATAGTATAAAAACAAAAAGAAAACCATTATGAAAGCAGCTAAAGAAGTCTGACTCCATGAAATATGCATTAGAATGAGACTGTTCAACATATCTGAAGCTATAATGAATATGTCACATATGATAATAGTATCACTAATATGCAGATATGCCAGAAATACACATCAGATCAAAGTATGTATAAACATTAGAAGCTGAAGGTTAAGAAGATTATCATTATTTACAAGACTTTTCAAGAAACATCAGATAATTTAACCATTTTGTCAGTCGTCTATCTAACATTTTTCATGTAAGGATCTGTTAAATATATATATATATATATATATATATATATATATATATATATATATATATATAAAACACTTATTACAACATAACTATTATATTTTGCAATTATACACATATTATTCATATGAATTAATATCTGTGTTGACGTCTTTCATCAGGAAGGGGGAGCGAGAGAGAGAGAGAGAAAGGGGCCTTCACAACTACTAGAGATTTAGTTATATAACATAATGCTGATATTAATATGCATAATGAATTTTCTAATTCAGCTCCTAGTTTACTTGATGTCATTTAGTTACTAATAGTGTCACTGAATCTGCAGAATGTATGCATCTATAAGAGAACATAGGCATTTTCAAAGGAGTTAAACACTTTTATCAAAACCATTTACCATTTAATGTATCTAGTGAAGGATAACAAAATTTCAATAGAAAATAATTCTATGTACAACCATTTAACAAGTTCAAAAGATCAAATGATGTCATAACTGTTGTTTCCCGAAGCTGCTTCATAAACTTGTTAAAAAGTATCTAAATAGGCTCATGCACAACAGAAGTTGTCTCTAGTGAAGAAAAAAGTATTTTCAGCAGGAAATTCAGATCTTAAAGCTTTCAGAGTTTACAGAAAGCAAAAAAAAAAAAAAAAAAACAATCAAGCTGCCTTGTCAGTGCATGTTATGAATCTCCACAATGAGAACAGTCACACAGACCACCAGTTTCCTTGCAAAACATCAGCATCATGAAAAAATTTACCCTTTCATATAAAAACAGCTATTTAGAAGTAACAATAGCTGCCTCAAATCAGAAATATTATAACATTTCAATCATTTACTCACCAGTTAACCAGGCCAGAGAGAGGAAAGAAAAGGAACTTTGTGTGTGTGTGTGTGTGTATGTGTGTGTGTGTGTGTGTGTGTGTGTGTGTATATATATATATATATATATATATATATATATATGTATATATATATATATACATATATATATATATATATATATATATGTATATATCTATATATATCTATATATATATATATATATATATATATATATATATGTATATGTATGTATATATAAAACTTATATTTAGCTATCTATAAAACACCACTAATGCACTGTATTAATGTTTAAATGTATGTAAACAAAGAGTCTAAATCATTTAGTTAGAAACACTATTCCGAAACACCTTGGTATTAAGTCAAATTATACTATTACTGAAGAATTAGAAGACATACATCATTTGTAATTATTTAAACGGGGAAAGTATGTAAAATAATTATAATGGGGAAAAGAGAGAAAAGGAACATTGGTAACAAAAAAGAATAGGAAGAAAGAAGAGAGAGAGAGAGAATGTTATTTAAATACTTATTACTATATGCAAATAGAAGAAGTAGATATAGAAAGGAAAAGAGAAAGTTAATAATAAAAATGATTCACATTACCTTACATCATATAGGCTTTCCAGAATCAAATATATTATGATTCATAAAACAAAGCATCTAAAATTAGAAGGAATTTATTCATTTGTCCTTTAGTTTCTTAGTTTTGTTTGCTCCTTCCTTCACAGACCATCCAGTTTTTATTGTCTGTCTCTTCAAACTCTGGGATGACCATTACATTTCATCTCTGTCCAACAGTATTTTCTTCTTTTGCATAAATTTTACTGCTTCTTGTAGGGAATTAAAGATCTTCACTCCTTCTGGAAAAGTGATTTTTTATTATTGCAGGAAAAAGAATTTGAGCTTTAATATTAGCTTTTTTTCAAGGACTTAACTAGAGGAACACATTCCTTTCTTTTGGATATGACTGTAGAGGTGTAGTCATTGTCAAAAATGAATAACCTTTTCACCATCTTGATAGGGGAATTAGTCCAAGCTGATGCAAGGAAAGAAATCTAACTGTTATAGACCTGGGGTTAGATGAACTCAGAGCTGAAGCTGGATTTACCAGGGACAGATGAGCCCTCTCAATTCCAAAAGAGAGGCATTCAGGCATGTTTATTGCTGATGAAAACCACTTATTGAGGAAGTAAATCATGTTAACACCCTCTTCTTTCTCTGGAATTCCATACATTTATATGTTATTCCTCCTTGATCTACTTTCAAGGTCTATCAGTTTCTCAATCAACCTGGTGTTTTGTTTCAGAAGAAATTCAATGTGATGTTCATTTTCTGTCACTTTATTATGTAGGTCAGTTACTGTTTCCTCTAAGGCAAGAATCTGTTTAGATTGTTTTTTTTTTTTTTACTATTCCATTTAGAAGTTCCAGTTGTTTACTGCATTCTTGTTTGATAATATCCATTTTGTTGTCGAATTTGTCCATTTTTAGTGACAGTTCTTGGATGTTTGTTATTATAAGATGTTCTTTCCTCACTGCACTGTCCTGGTGTGGGTTCTTTGAGTTGCTCACCTTGAGATCTACAGTAGAAAACTTCTTGACAGGAATAATTAAAAAATTCTCTTGACTATGTATTAACTTTTAGAAAATAATAAATAGTCTATGTTAATCTAACATTTAGTATACTTTTAGTTAGATTTATTTAAAAAATTAAGATATATTTCCTGTCAGAACATTAAAATCTAAGCAGAGCTATGGATTTCTGCTGCTATCAGACTGACATCTTGGCCACGCCTCCCTGAAACTCTCCCCTAGCTACATCCCCTAGGTATAGAGAATAGCTATTTTTGTGTCCTTGCATAATGTTGATCCCTTCACTGACACTGGGAATTACTGACCTGTTAGTACAAATATTTTTTGCAAGGTCATCGAACATATTGCAGCTGAACTAATAAACAATCACACAGGTGCCTGTATCCCTGGATGTACACTGATTTCTATCTGTAAAAAGCAGATGAAGTCTGCTCAGCCTTATTTACTTCTTTGTAGGGTTACTGAGGCCATGAATAAAGGACATGAAGTCCATCCTGCCTATGTGGATCTTGGTAAGGCCTTTGGCACAATCCTCCATGCTGGGTTTATTGTCATAACCAACAGTAGTCAGTACATAGTTCAGTACATAGCTAATTGGTTCTGTGCTAGAACATATGTTGATAAAGTTGTGGTTATTTTCCCTATACAGGAAAACATCACAAAAAGTGCTTTATTGTGCTCTGTCCTGGGCCCTCTGCTGTTTGCTATATACTCATCTGATGTCAAAGCTGATATCAGTGATTTAGAGATAACCATGTTTACTGACGATTGTGAACTGGAAACAGTTATTAAATGCATTTCTGGTACGCTGTTTCTCTGGCAAGGCCTGGAACAAGAAAATGTTCTGTGTGTTGATCATGGGCTTACCCACAGTGCTAAAAAATGCAAAATAGTTTTTTTGATAAATCTGCCATCACCTCAAATGGCAAACAGGTAACACTTCACCTAAATTTGATTAATTCAGCAGTGATTTATGTAATTATGTTGATAATAAATTTATTTGACCACTACATTTATGTCATGGTTATGAAATTCTTCTAGTTTCACAACTTATCCTATGTGTCATCTCTTTTTTTAAGACCTAGAGAAGTTATTGGCCCACTGTAATCTTCCATTATTCAGACCATCATTTAATACAATACCATGTTTGGTATGTACTTAAGTAAGCATCTAATGCAGCTCAGTAAACCTCAGTATTTCTTCACCAAAAAGATCTGTGTTCTTAACACCCTTGGTTATTCTTTAAGACTAAAAGCCCTGTATCCCCCATTTAACTTTGTAAATGTTCCTTAAGTGGTGATTTCTGATTAGCCTCCCATACTATGAACAACTCCACACTCTTTGAACTCCTTTGTCTAAATAGACCTGCTGATTCAGCAAACATTCACTCTAGAGACGTAAACCTGTACCACCACCACATTAACAATACCAGCTGTTGAGAAGGGTACATGTCCCAACATACCCCTATTTCTAGAAAAAGTCCCTCCTTACATATCATCTGGAATAATTCTTAGGTAGACTTTAAAAACAGTCTGGATGATTGGATGAATTATGACAAATTGTCTCCAGAGATATGTGGGAATGGTATATTTAAGGGGGACACTATTAATTTCCCACCACAACTGGGGATATGGCTAAGCTTCGTAAGTGGTCTCCTTGGCTATTCATTTAATCTGAAACTTTCAACCCAATTATATATGCAGTACCCCTATATGTATATATATATATATATATATATATATATATATGTGTGTGTATAAATATATATATATATATATATATATATATATATGTGTGTGTATAAATATATATATATATATATATATATATTTTTTTTTTTTTTGTATGGCATAACTTTATTATTGTGTATGTTTTCTTCCTCTTAATGGTTTCCTGAAACTACAAATAGAGCAAATGGCCTCTTTTACAGCTTCATCCATTTTCTCTGAAAGGGTATGATTTTGTGAGGCTGTTGTGAAAATGATAAAGACTGAAATGCATGGAAAATCATAGGAATGCATGTATTATTAACTTACTTTCTTTGTATATTAAGTTGCATGATATGCTCAAAGGACACTATGAATAAAGGATATTTAAAGTACATACACTGCTTGAAAATGCTTAGAATCCCTCAGTATTAGTCTGGTCTTTTTCTCTGACAAATGCATTATAGTTTGGTCACACATATTTCCAAAAATGAGACAGTAACATTTCTACAAGATTAAAATGACTGTTAGCGGAGATAAGTGTCTTTGTTCAAGAAAATTTTCCCTTTAACTTTAGTATATGTAGAAAGTAAAAAAAAACTTAAACCGCAGCAGATAGACTGCCCCACAATTCACTTTATTAAATACCATCAACATATACTGAGCATTTTTGTCTCCAACATGGACTTCATCAGAATAAAAACTAAAGAACACAGCTAGTTTAAAGCTACTAACTGGTGTGCATACAATTCTCCAACACTAGTAACCAAAACTAATGCCGTATAGTATACAAACTGGAAACCACAGTAAATCACTGAAATACTGGCCAAAATAATCTTCTGAAGGCACAGCACAATAAGCTCCACTTTATTAAAACATATTGAGTGCTTTCTTTCTGTGAACTGAAACTTCATCAGAATCTAAACAGGTATCATCCTAGTTCATTATAAATCTCTCATTTAAAGACACAGCTACAAATTAAGTACAATCGTTAAAGCTTTTGTGAAATTCACTACGTTCAAAGGTATTTAATAAATAACTTATGATAATTTCAGAAAAAATGTCATTTAAAATGAAAATTGGATTTGTAAACACCATAACCTATACAATTAATTTAAAACACTAATTGTCTGATCCTATACAACTCTTAATCATTTGCATGCAAAAATTGTGTATAAAAATATATGCAAATTGTATAGTTAATAAATAAGCTCTTAATATAAATATGTTGTAATAAAAGAAGAATAAATATATTGTATAAAATAATGCATTATAAATGTAATGACTGCATTCTAAGAATTGAGGAAATAGAAACCATCTCATTCAGACGGGGGTGGGGTGGCATTTAGCCTGAGTTTCCAAACACGTTAAGTTCCAATTTTAATGACTAATCTCCCTCCTCTATAGTCTTTGTAGACTTTTTCTAATGTAGCAAATTTAAACTGACAACTAGCACCACAGTAATGGGATGTTTATAAAGTGCATAGTTAGACGTTTTAACTTCAATATCATATAAGTGTTCATAAATCCTTTTTTGAAGTGCACGTTCAGTTTTACCTATATAAAAACTTGGACAACAGGTACAGAGATATAAACCACCCCATTTGTTTTAAAATTACCCTTATTTGGTCTAATAATACTCTTAAGACCGTTGTCTAATGTAATTTACTCATCAACTATAATATGTGGACATTGTACTACATTTAATTGAATGTTTTTTATTATTATATTCTATATACTATTTAAAAAAGTTAATAGTGGTTTTGAACGCAAGTAAAGGTTGAGCACATAGAATGTATAAATACATAGGAAATGCACTGATATTATTCCAATTCCTTTTAATAATATCTTGATTTTTTTGGCACAGTCTTGATATTCAACAATTAAAGTCCAATTAAACTTAGCCTGGGAGGACAAAGTAGGTCAACCATCAGTATTTTGGGTTATAATATCCTTCCCAATCCCTATACCTAGCTAGCAGACATATTTTTTTTCACATTCTAAAGGAATAGGTTCATTAATACCCTAAATGAATAGTAAGGAGTATCCTCTCTATAAAATCTTATGTTCCAAATGGTGGAATTCATCAATCAAATATTCTTTTGCTGAAGTCATACATGCTATCATATAAACTGACCTCTTACAAGACTTCTTTTTTGAAACATCAGATGAAAACTATTGAAATGAAGCTGTAAATTACCAAAAGTAGGTTTTTGGAAAATCCTAAATGCAAACCCATTGTTTTTTAAACTAATATATTTATCCAAGCTATTTATACCAAATCCATTATATTGCCATACAAATTTTAGAAAGATTGTGGTACCTTTCAAATATTTAACAAAATCATCCATCTGTGCTTCTGGACTTGACCATAAATAAGGATATCATCAAGATATAACTTGCAATGTTTAAAGAAATATGAGTTAAAGACATGGGCTTTTTTAATATGCTAAAAGAACCAAGTTGACATAAATGGGGGTACAAGCTGCCCCCATTGCAACTTCCTTAACCTGCCTAAAAAAATTCCCCCTCAATGGAAATAAAATTATTGTCAAGCACTATGGTCATGAGGTCCACAAGAAGATGTATATCAAGACCTGAAAGAAAAGTGCAACCAATAAAACTTTCATGAAAATACTCCATTCCTTCTACCATGAGAATATGGGTAAAAAAGTTTGTAACATCAATAGTAAGACACTTAATGTCTTCTGACCATAGAAAAGAAGAAAATCTGCCCAGGAAGTTCCATGAATCTCTCAATGTAATGCAGATGTGCAAATGTGATGTGCCTTTAAATAAGGGCTTCAATTTTTTTGTCAATGAACATAGCTAGTGGGTATAGGTTTAATCCATATGCTGCAACAGTGGTTCTATATATTAAATTATCAGTGCCCTTGTGAATTCTAGGAAGTCCAAAAAAGGAAGGGATTACTGGGTTTTTAATTGTAAGAAATGTGTAAATCAATTTTCATGTGCTATGTTAATATATTTACGTGAGTTAGTGACATACGTATCAGTATTACAAAGCATTTCTATCAAAGAATCAATAACAGTCCCACATCCCTTGTCAGATCTCATTACCCTCACAGATCTGTCATTCTTTAGTGAAGCCAAAATCTCTAATTCATGGGTGTTTAGTGAACACAGGTATCCTAAAATTAGAACTGTAGAGACCATGTAATAATCCTTAACACATGCTCATTCAAATGCCTGCTTTTTATATGGGGAAAATGGAGAAACATTTAAGAGCAAGAATATACCAACATATTTATGATATAAATACAAAGTACAAAAGTAACTTCCTACATAAACATATCAAATGATTCTCATTGTTTTAAAATGTTATGTTTTGGAAGGCATAGCGAGTATAGCTCGGGGGGGACCTTGGATGGATATTATTGAATGGATAGAGTTAAGATGGCAACTGAAGCTTAACTCTTCTAATGGAAATGGTTTGAATGACATGGTTTCAATTGCAAGTGTTTTGCATTTAAAAGCCTCTCTATATTTGGAAGGTTTTATATATACTCATATATATGTATAGATTTTTTAAAACTATTTTGTTTTAGTTCTTTTTATCATTTATCATCATTTTTTTTACTATGTAGTAAAGGGTATTTAGTTCATTTATTAAGTAATTAATGTCATTAATTGGCTTATCCAATAAGGCCCTTGGCTGTGATGTTATAGAGTAGTTTTAAACAAGATGTGTTCCTTAGTTTTTTATTCTTATGAAGACCATGTTGTAGATGAAAACATTAAAAGTATATTGGTGGCATTTAATAAAGTGAATTGCAGGGCAGTATACCTGGTACGGTATAAGTTTTTTGCATGGTTGTTATTATAGACGTTTTAGTTGTTCTTAGTATATGAAGAAAGTAATACAGGGTGCATATTTATAATAGCTTAACCAGTTTAGAAAATTTGGATTTTACATTGCAGTACGTTTTGTTCCCCTTATTCTTATTCTTCCTGTTTTCACTGAGTGGAACGTATATCATCACTTCCATATACCTCCATATCTTTATGTTTGTTAAATGATAAGAATGCTGCATGGTCATGTTTGTTGTGCAAATTAATAAACAATACTTGTGCTTATGAATTGTGCCTTCATTGAAGGTTGGGCGTCGAGCTGGCACCTCGGCACCCGTAAAAAATCTACTGACATTCATAGAGATCCTCTCAGCCCATGGTAATTGGATGGTCAGTCACTGGCATGTTTGTCATTTAACATGGCTGAGAGAATCTTTGAGTCAAAAACATTGTAAAACACCTCATTACTGGTTCATTACCATGCTTCTGAATTGAATATAACACTGCCAGACCTTACAGCAATAGTGTCGTCTAGCAACCCAGGCATCACAATAGCATAGAACTCCACTACACACACACACACACACACACACACACACACACACACACACACACACACACACACGCGCGCACATACTCTCTGAAACATTCACTCACTTACTTTCCTTACACACTCCAACAGACAGACAAAAACACAGAAACTGAGTCAGCATCCCATATTCATCTCCCACATAATATGACGACCTGGATGGACAATCACACATCTACTCTACCACATTTTATTCTCCTGTACCAACAAGAATCCCATAATAATAAATTGAAGATTGCCATAAAAAGATGACTGAGCAAAATTTTACTCAGCCAAGTAAATCAGGAGGTGCAAACATTTCCAGAGACAGTACATGGCTAATTAGCACAAGACACTTCCTCAGCCTGTTAACTTAACATATGGCTTTTGCTGTGATGCTGCTATCTACAATCTGATCCTCATGTGGGGGCAAGCAGAGTGGCAGATCAGTCCCTGAATCAAAAAGGCTTTCTGTGATGTATAAATATTCACAGCTAAGGCTTCATCACTGCAGTAGAACTTTGAGTTAAGAGTCTATAAGATTTTGCTAAACCAGTTTGTAGTGTATTTCACTGCCACTTTCACCCTGGTCTGCAGAGCCTCAGAATGAAACTTAAACTAATATTCCCAGATGAGATAACCTTAATGGTGTTGGACTTGAGGTGGCATTAGTGGTTGGAGCTGACCTTGGCATTGAGTCTCGCACCATCAGAGGGATGCTGTAATATGGTCTCTACCTCCACTCCACAAGCCTTTCTGCTGCAGCCTCCAACAGCACCTGAAGCTCAGGTTTGCTTACCAGACTGCCTCACTGTGGACTGTCCACTGGAGGAGAGCTACCTCTCCAAACCTGTGAACAGGTCTGAGACAGGCAGGGGGTGGTAATTATACCCTCACCCTCACGTGTGCCAACTACAGATGAGGTACCCCAGACTCAGTTGGATCTGAAAAAGGAGACAAAAGACAGATACAAAGAAAGACTCATAAGCAATAGAGTCCAAATGCTTTTATTTCAAAGTATAAAATGAGAAACGGTAATAGTTTTTATTACTGTTTTTTTGCAAGCAGTCTTTAATGGCGCTGGGAGATGCCTGCCTCCATTACAAGAAGTGGCAGTTATTCTCAATATCCTCATTTTATGGTAAAGTAGGGGAAAAAAAAGCAGAAAAAATCTGAGTTGATAGAAATACTTGCCTGCCTATGTTTAATCAACATTGCTAACTCAGGGTTATTTGAGGTTTTTTTTTTTAATCTGCCCGAGTACTGTTGAGTGCACAGAAAACTGGATACATGTCATGACTGTTCCCCTCCAACACACACCCGCATTTTGCATCATATTTAGAAGGTCAACGTGTAACCCTCTAACTGCATAGAAACTGCAAAACCATACAAAATAGGATATGCATACTTGCTGTCTTTCCTCATTTCCAATTAAATAGCAAAGAAATGAAAAGGAATGGATCTGCCATTCTGATGGTATGTTTACCTTTAAAATTAGTAAGGAATGCAATACAGATTAAATGAAATTCTTACAGATGCTTCTCAACTTCTGCTAGGCACTGTTTTCTTTGGTGGGAGAAGCAAAGAATTATTCAACTATTTATTAGGCAGGAGTATCACTGCTACAGCAACTTTGTAGTTGGCCCACTTCAGCAAGGCCAGATTCATGCAGGTGCACCTAAGGCTGAAACAAGTGGATAACCTTATTACTAAAAAAATTCAGGTAACTTCTGCATGCTCTCTTGCTGATATCTGCAAGTTCTTCCATTGATAATGCTTGTTACTGCAACCTCCACCAGAACTCGATGCTCAGGATAGCTTGTGAAGTAAGTGCAGCATTTGAGGAAAATCATATACTGGCTTTTCCCGGGATTTATAGATGAGAGATGTTTTTAATGCACTTGCACTTAAAAGGAGGCAACACACTATGAAGCTAGTCAGTTTACATAATTGGCTAAGAAAAGCACCTGCGGAGAAGTTAATCAGTTTACATAAATTGGTGTGGTATTAACTAGGACTACAAGAATATAAAATATAGTGTTGGATAGACTAGTTCAGTATGAAGAGGGAATAAATGTTAGCTAAGTATTAGAACTGAGATAACTGTTCAGGCCATTTCATAATAATGGGAAGATGTCTCTCTGACCATCACCTGCTTTGCATTATAACGCACTGCATCAAGAAAGTAGTCCTGACTATTTATCAGGTTCTTTAATAGGACAGGTAACTTATACACCTGTTTGAGATACCTTTTATGTTGTAGATAAATAAGTTGCAATCAACAACCACTGTTTCATTCACATCTTAGACATTACATAAAATGTACCCAACTGCAGGAGCGTGCACACATGGGCATATATGCACTGCTCTGAAAATAAGTCTACTTTCTTCATTTTAGTTCCAAGTCTAGGAGGCAGTTGGATAATGCATTTAAATGTTAATACCTTCCATATGATTGTGATTGCAATATTATATCATTTACTTGCACTCTTGCACTCAGAATTAATATTCAGTATTATAGGACAAATGTATTTATTTTCTTGGTAAAGTAACATTTCCACTGTAGAAAATCATGGCATTCCTCATGTGCTAATTGTATTTGCTGCTTTCCATCCTACAACTTCATTGTCTGCTATGGGTCTCATTATGTGTTATGGATATGGATAGTATCTTGAGAAATCTATTCTTAATTTTCTTCTTTACCATGTTCATGGTAATCCATGTGATTTTTGTGGACATTGTGAAGGCTGCCAGCCTAGCTAGATAGAATTTTGTAGATAATTCAATGTTATTTGTAAATATTAATATAAACCACAGGCTTGGTTTACAAATGTAAAGAGAGCTATATGTTATGATTAAACTATATGTTGTACTGAGCTTCAAAAATGTAACCATAGTGCACTCTGCTGGAAGAAAGCTGATAAGTCAAGCATGGTATGACTGATCTCAAGCTCGGAGACAGGATGCCTGGGCCAATGGAGAGTCTTATTGCGGGTCTGGAGAGAAATGGAGAAACCAGCCCCAGACTGACTGTGATCTCTGTGTGCTCTTAAGGGAAATTGTACTTTACTGTGTGTGTACTTGTTATCCTTCCCAATGTGCACGCCCCTCACTGGGGCTAGTGGTGAGGACTGAGGCTCCTTGATTACTGGGCCGGTGCACAGACATCTACAGTCATGTTAGGTAATTCTAAGCATACTGCATCACCACTTTAAAAGTTTGTTTTATATTCTATCGTGTCTGTACCAATATCTACTTTTTTATGTCTTTCATGTGTTTAGTTAGTTATTTTTTGCATATGCACTCATTCACTATGGCTCTTTTGTCACATTTTTAGTGCTACTTCTCTTTAAGTCAAAAGGCACATGTATTACATACCACAATAAAAACATAACAGTCGCTCAGAATGAACAAAATGTCTTATTAATTGCACAGTTAACATTTTGTTGCACTTCAGAGGCCAACTACTTTAACTGATTTTCCTCTGTAACACTTAATACATTTTCTAGAATTAAGTCCTTTGTCAGCAACTTTCTCTGCATAAACTAACACAACAATCTCTTCTGCCATGCATCAGATACAATTAACATGTTCTTTTAAACTCTGCAACTCTATGAGACAATGATAAATACTCCTATGTTTACACTGGTTTCTCTTATGTAATCCAAATTAATCTACAATAACTCTACACTTAGGGATCAAATGACTGTGGATTTTTCATCGGAATCATTTTGTTATAGGCTTATGAGGTGCTGAACAATTACACACATTATGATACATTATGGTGCCCAGTTCATTTAAGTAGTAATAAAAAAAAATTTTGGCGCCCAGTTCATTTAAGTAGTAATAAAAAACATTATAATTTGTTTTTATTGGAATTTGATTCAAACAGAAATTCTATGTTTTTTGTGGATATGTATTTCTGCCATAGTTATTCTGCATAATCTTTTTCCATAACACCAGATATATGGAATCCTAAAAGCTGCTTTAGATTACCAGTTGCATATACATGTATTTTCAGTTATTAAAAAAAAAGTTACATTTCCTTGACTTATTTTTACTTATTTATGTATTTGAAATGTTGTCCTATTTAGGTAGTAGATACCTCTTATTAGAAATGTCAGTAGTATGTCCCTGGTTAAATCACAATGTTTAAATTACTCAGGGGAGAAATACACAATAATCTCTGGTTATAGAAAACAAGAAAACACTTTTTATTTCTTTGTAATAATTGTTGGAGTGCATAAAAAGCCTATAAAACAGCTTGTACGCAAAATCATTTCATATAATTCATAAAGTGCAGGAGTGCAGGATAGAATGAATCCAGTACAATGCATAAGGTAAGATGATTAACTTTTCTTCTTTATATGCAGTTTT